>NW_009648636.1:4524117-4566064 GCF_000708025.1 Charadrius vociferus
AACTTGCACTTTCCAACCTTAAGTCTACTACCTCACCTTCAAAACTGTGTGTCTTGTATCTTTAAATCATTACATCTATGACATTTAATATAAGAATAAAAAATAAGGTACTATTTATCTGAATATCTTCAGATAAATAGAAATAGAAGAATGTATAAAAATAAATTAATAGTATAGGGTATGCTATCCTTCAACAAATGTTTGATCAATATATTGATAAATTATTTTCGTTGCTGTTATACTTAATTTCTCATGGGAATAAAAAAGGAAAATCTGAAGTCAAAAACCAAGCAAAAGGAAAGGATATTTCCTGTTATCAACAAGCTTCAAAAATCATTTTGGAATGGGAAATTATTCTTCCTGTGTCTGTCTATTTCTCCTAATTATCTTCCAGCTTCCATATTGTTTCGTTTGGTTCCATTGGACATCTTGTCTTCTCTGCCTTTGTTCCTCTTTTCTCTACATGTAGTAGTTTGGGTTTGTTTGGAGCCTTTTAGTTTTTAGAACTTTTTTGCTTGTAGTTGATCTGTACAATTGACTCTAGATAGATTCTTAAATTCATGGTGAACATATTCTCTAATGTATTACTTACTTCAGTTCGTGTTATATTTTCTGTGATTTGGCCTTTTTCTTGACCCATCTATCAGGGGACTGGAGCATCTCTCTTGTGAGGAAAGACTGAGAGACCTGGATGTGTTGAGCTGGAGAAGAGAAGGCTGAGAGGGGTCATCATCAATGCTTATCAATATCTAAAGGGCGGGTGCCAAGAGGATGGGGCCAGACTCTTCCCAGTGGTGCCCAGCGACAGGACAAGGGGCAACGGGCACAAACTGGAACACAGGGAATTCCATCTCAACATGAGGAAAAACTTCTTTACTTTGGGGGTGGCAGAGCACTGGCACAGGCTGCCCAGAGAGGCTTTTCCTTCTCTGGAGATACTCAAAACCTGCCTAGATGTGTTCCTCTCCAACCTGCTGTAGGTGACCCTGCTTTGGCAGGGGGGGCAGACTAGATGATCTCCAAACCCTTCCAACCCCTGCCGTTCTGTGATTTTGTGATCTTAAATTAACAATTCTGCTCAGTTAGGCTAAGGGAAGGTATTCAGAGGTTTCTGATTCTACATTTTCCGTTATTTTGTGATGGAGGAAAGGCGTTGGTGGCCTTGGGCATACAGGAGGAGACAAGTGTGGCAGTGATCAGCCAGCACTCGTACACCAAAAGCCCCAGTACCTGATCTCTGCGCTTCACCCTGTAGCCCTGAGATAGTTACACATCTCACAGCAAGTTGCAGGTGAAGAAAATAGAAAATTCTGAAGACGACAAATGCCATTTCAAAGAGGAAAGAAAAGGATACCACCTTTTTGATTAGAAATAAAGACCTTTACCCAGGTAGTAGAAGACTCGGGATAGTTTTGGCTTAGTCTGGAGAGATTTGAATTCATCTCTCCTGTGTTCCAAAGACTGAAATTGCTTCCACATCTGGATGGTTGCACCTGAAGCAGTGTATGAAAGTGACAGCATAACTCTAGCCAAGAGGGACAAAGCTGAGATTTCTAACACCCTTTTTGTATTTATAGACTTGTTAATAAGATACATAAGCAGGTGTGTACGTTGGAGCAGGTAACAGAATGCTTTTATGGTTAGTTTTGAAAAGTGTCATCTGGAAAAGACAGACAATTGATGGCATCATCAGCTGCTGAGGGGAAAAATAAGCATAATTGTACTTAAATTGAAGCTTAATGTACTTAAATAATGTTCCTAGATGTGTGATGATGCACTCCTTTGTAACACTAGGTGGTCCGAGAGTGACTGTTCCTTGTTTTTTACTTTGGGAGCTAAAAAAGCAGAGAAAGAGGAAGAATCTTGTTAAAAACTTTGGTTTTTGCAGACTGAGTTCTCAGAAGCACTATATATTTAGAAAGTTGGCAGTGAGGTATGCGGGAGTAAGAAAAACCTTTCACATAGAAACAAGTGAGCTGCTACCCAGTATTTATATTGCTGATATCATGCACTAACACTTGGTTCTACTTGTCAATAGAGAGTGTAATTATTGGATATAACTCTGAGTATTATAAATTTCAGATCAAATAATCCAAATAGGATGAATTTCTAAGACTAACATCCTATTGCCTAAAAGATGCAGCGATCATAGACTTCTGGCTCCGTATGTATGGGTGTAATATCTCTTACTTCAAACTAACGTACTTGTTCTGGACAGTTTGGGTTAAAATGAGTGCTGCGTTCTCCAGAAGATGATGATAGTTTCTCAGTTTACCTTTTCAGATTTCAAAGTTTTCATAGTCTGACACCAGTTGATACAGTCACTGTCTGTTCTGAATCATGCAAAACACAGAATGCAAAAATAGCTTGCAGCAGCAGCAGCATGTAAAGCAGGGTTTTCCGTATCAAGGTCAGAGAATCCCTTGTGTTTGCAAGCATGGTGGGAAGGAACTAGGCAAGATTTAAACATTGCTAACACGGCATTGAAAAAGCACTTCAGCTAGAATATCCGGGAAAACATTCCAAACAATAGCATTTCTTTTTTGAATTTTTGGATTTGTTTCTGTCTTGGAGAAAATACAAGTATAAAATTTGCTCAGGTACGAAGCTGGGAAACTTAGCTTAATTTACTTGCCTTTAATTGTTTTAATTGCTACTGGAAAGTAATGATTAACAGAAGTTCACATCAGTATATACCATACAATAATTTTTAACGTTTTTGCACAGCTGAAAGAAATAGCTAGAATATGAGGTTTGTGGAGCTATTTTTTGTTTTGTTCCAATTAATTTAAAATCCTGTGTAACTGATGCGTATGAACTGCCTGCTCTTGTGACTTCTTTACATATTTATCCTGCAGATATGTGGGCATTTCCATGCTTTAGGAAATGCTGTGTTACATGTAATTCATGATAGGGCTCTTCATCTTTATGGATGCCATATTTAGCGTCTTTTTATTTTATCTTCTCCAGACTGATGCCATGGCATCATCAGGACTCTTCTTCAAAGATGGCAAAAAGCGCATTGATTACATCTTGGTCTACAAAAAGTCAAGTCCACAGGTAGAAAAAAGAAGCACGTTTGAGAAGAATTTAAGAGCAGAAGGGTTGATGTTAGAACGAGAGGTGAGTCCTGCAGCTTATGTGGCATTAAAAAACCACAAAATACTATCATAAATGCTATCATACTTTACTGAGTTTATAAGAATCCTGACAGTCTTACAAGCCTTTCCAGTCAGGCTGTTCCCACCGTTTGTTTAATACTATTAAATTGATAATAACAATTGTTTGATAGTGTGTGTCTATATGTTTTGGGGATGTCTGCTTGCACGCACGCACACACACACGTACCCTCCGCACAGGTGTAGTGCAGTATAGAGGGAAAAATTCCAGCTCCTTATGCTTGCAGAGCAGAAGAAGCTTCAGTAACTCAAGTGGTTGTTTTAATGTGTAACCTCTATGTCTTTCAGCAGAATGCGTGATACTAAATGTCTCTCTGCTTTTCAAGGTGTTAAGATTGTCAGTGTCAAGTTAATCCATCCCTATTAATGACAGTATTAATATAAAAATGAAGGAAAACAGAGCCAGGAAAACAGTCTTGGATTTTTTGCTGTTTCATGAATTACTTATAAAACAGGCATATATTTAGTCTATCCTTAAGTAAGCTCCTGTACTTCATGTATCTTTCATCCTGATTGATGCTCTTCAACACAATAGAATTACCTTTCATGTTCTATGTTCAAGTAATGAGCTTTTAAGTGTTTTGAAGTCCTTGCAACTTCTAGCCAACAATGTAGCATGTTGAATATTCATAAATAACCTGACAGTGTGGATTGAAATCTGGTTTTAAGGCTTTTAAAAATTGTTGCAGTCACGTAGTAAAACCACCTCGGTTTATTCTGATGTCAATAAATATCCCAATCTCAGCTGCTCTCAATTCCGAAGTATTGGTACTTCAGGGGAAAAAAAAGTTTTTATAAGATCATAATTCTAGATATCAGGTGTTTTAAATTGTCTTCCAGTAGTACATTTTTGTAGTCTTTTGAGAAAAATAAAATCCTATAAGTAGTATTATTGAACTCTGATATGACTTTATGGAACTGGTGGGTAGAATTGTGAACATTTTAAATTTTATTAACCTTTGAACTAAATTTTCTTTTACCTTTACTTACTAAATCTTGTGTTACTCAAGTTTGTGGGAGGCTTTAATCAGACTCAACACTATCAAAATATTTACTTATAAAAACTCAAGCAAATACATCTGGGAGAAGGATGTGGAACTGATGTGTTCATTAGAAAAGATAGACATAGCAATCTGTAATGCTGAAACTCTTGTTTTATGTGCAGATAAATTAGTGATGAAAGACATTTGTGTAGAGCATTCCTTGTAATTTTGCAAAAATTCTCAATTCATACAGAGATCACATTTATAAGTTCATAGCAGATACTGTAATTACTTAACCATTCCCAGGAGTTACCATTTTGGCAGAGTGGGACCTGCAGCCTTCTCTCAGCTGTTCTTGCATCTCTAGCAGCTGAGCACTCTTCTTAAATGGGAGACACACAGAATGGTCTTCAAACTGCTCATCTAAGATGCTTTTGATTTAAAATTATTTCATTTATTCCACGTCAAAAAATGCTGCATGAAGCCTTTTTCTACTTCTGCTGTGTTTATGAGCAAAAATCTGTCCTACAGATTGCTTTTGATAGTAACTAGTTTACTCGTGTTACGGGGTTTGAGAGGAAAAAAAAGTTACTAATTTTCCTTCGTATAGCTGAGAGCACTTACAGTAGTTTTCAGACTTGCACGGCCACTTCAGGCCTAAAAGCAGAATTTGACCCTCAAGAATGCTTTTGGAAAGGTGAATGCCGTAGAGGTTTGAATTATTAATATGTATTTGTTTGTTACTCCTCTTTACAGCCAGCTGTTACAAACAGTGATATCATGTTTGTTAAAATTCACTGTCCGTGGGAGACATTGTGCAAATACGCAGAAAGAATGAACATCAGGATGCCTTTCAGGTATTGTGGAAACTATTTTAAGAAACTTATAATTTAGTGCTTAATATTAGAAGTTGGTTATTTACCTTAGGGCAAAAATGCAGTCTTTGCTGCATTGAGGCCAGGCATGCTTATATTTCATTTAGCGAGCTGACAGGGAGAGAGGAGAGGCAAATAATAGGCACTGTTTTTTCACATTTACCTGTGGTATTTGTTTTCAAAATTACCTTCCAAGTCAAATCGAGCATATGTCTTTAGAAAATACTGTTAGTAGTTCACACGTTCTTTTGGCTGTCTTTGGCAGAGTCTCAGATGGTACCCAGCTGAGCTCAAATATTCTCCATGATTTTGGGGTATTTCTGAATACTTTGGCGTAATTCGCATAAAGTGAGATACCTTTATTTCTTGGTCCTTTAGCTTTCCTTTGGCAGAATAATGAAGTGAACTGAGTTGAACTGAGTGAACTGAGTTTTCTATGTGTTAAACAAACTCTGTCATATGTGTAAATATTTGTTATTTATTAGGACAAGATAATATCCTGCAATAATACAAAAGTTTTTAAAGGAGAAAATGTCCCTTTTCAAAATGTTCTTCCAGAGAGAGAAGAGCATGTAGCGTGTAGTACACCTCATCAGGAGTTAAAGTAGTAACTAGATGCCAAAGCTGTGTGACTCACGGAAAATACCCTTACAGCACTCCTTTCTCACTTGAATTGCAAAGTGCTGTAGCTTTCACGTCCCTGCTGATTTCAGCTATTGCAACGTGGCTCTCTTGCATTGGTCCTAATCCAGAAACAGTCATCATGAAGCATCCTTTGCTCAAAACTTGCTTCAGAGACCCAGTTCTATACTGAGTTTCCACATCATCCCATTAGGCCTTCAAAGTCCTCTCCATTAAAAAAAAAATATAAATGTTTTCTGTAACAGTCATCTTCCATATGTTTGAGAATATTATTATAGTGCCATTTGAGCTTCTCTAGTTTGAATAATACTTGTCAACATTTTAAATATAGAAGTGTTTGCATATTTGTGTACACACACGTAAATAATCTAAATTCCAATTAAAAAATAATCCTTGCTTTTGAAACTTGAAGGCACAAATCAGGATTTAGCAATGGTTTTAATTCTTCATCATTTTAGTAACTTCACAGATCAGTAGTGCTCTTCAGGGAAAAAAAAAACGGCTGACTTCTGCAATGCTACTTTATTTTGAAGGCATTCAAAGTCCCGTTTTTTTATTATATTATTAATTGACATGTAAATATATTCTCTTTTTTGTTCTCCTTTTCCCCATAGTGTCTGATCCTTGTTTTTTTGTTTCTGGGCTGTTGCTTTAGCTTCATTTTATCCCACTCAGTTCAGTACACCAAAAGTAGATAAAATGCTAAATTTTCCTTCTTCACCTTCTTGGCAGTTTTGCTGTAGAATGAAACACATTTATGTGGTAAGAAAAAAGCCCGCTGTCCACCTCTACCTCCATAATAGAACTGGGAGAAATAGTAAATTGATCACCATTTCTTTTCTCTTTAAAAAGATTTTAATAGGAATGTAAATGAAATTGCAAACTTTTGTGAATATTTCAAACAGGCCACATCTTTAATTTTTGTACTTTTTGAAAAAATAAAGTGAGTTCAGTTTTATTGTGAACACAAAGTGGACGTAGCAGAATAGAACCAAAGGTCTGTCTTGCTCTGCCAGCAGCCTGTCTAAAGTGAATACAGAAGCCAAGAGAATCTAGAGCAGTGTTTCATGATGCCTTCTCTCATTCCAGAAAGCTGTGGTTTAGAGGCTTTCTGAGGCAAAGTTCATGTCTTCGTCTTTGTTTATATTAGCCCCTCATGGCTTTTCATGGATGCAAAAATAGCCCTCTACGCTTCCGTAACAACATCCTGAGACCACACATTTTATAATTTAATTGCATGTCCTGTCAAAAGCACTTGTGTTTGTTTTAAGTCTTGAGCTTGCTTATTTAAATCAAACTTTTCTTAACTGGAAAGCATATTTTGTTTTCCCAGGGTAACTATTTTCTCCATTCGATGGGCAGAGGAAGCTCAAGTCATACAATTCTCCCACAATTACAATGAACTAGAGTAGTTCCCTCCCAAGAAGTTTTAGGTAGCCCTTTGGTAGTTTTAGGCAGTCCTGCGAGGAGCAGGGAGTTGGACTTGATGATCCTTTTGGGTCCCTCCCAACTTGAGATATTCTGTGATTCTAAGAACAGATTATTTCTCTTAGCCTTTATCTGATTTAGCAGTGGCTTCTGACTGTTCATTTTTAATATATAACTGAAGAAGAGAGCTAACCTTCCCTGCAGCGCTGTAATGCAGCACGCTGCTGTTCTCTTGCACAGTGTTGCGAAATTTTGGCTTTTGGTTATGGTCGCTAAAATATACCACATGTCGGTATCATATATGAGCAATACATGAAGAATTAAACTCATACTTTTTAGGTTCATTTTGCTCAATCCAGGAACCTAAACAAAATCAATAGAATTATTACACAAGTTAAGAAGTGTTTCTCTCTGTTGCCGTAAAATAAAAATGCTTTTCTCTGACCCAAGGGACCACCCAGCATCCCAGAACTGTTTTGGCATGGCATTATACCTAAATGTGTTGGCAGGTATATATAGTATATGTCATATATGTAATATAGATGGAATTTCAGTGTCTCAATTAAAAAAGGAAATTTTTCTAAGATTTCACAACACCAGTCTGTGGTAATCACTATTGTCTTGTATATGGTTTTTAACAGGTTTCATGTTGGCACCAAGGTTAGATCATGACTGAAGTATACTCTTTTTTAACTATTTATAGAGATTTTTAAGTATATGGTCTGTCACTAGAAATGAAACTCTGTTATATATTTCTGGAACTCAGACAAAAGTTTAATTTTATCTGTGTCTACAAGTTTCTCTTGTGACACATAATTATTATTGTGTATAGTGAATGAACTAGCTGTATCTGTAGCTTAGCTGGACTCCATCTGTGCAACGCAGCTAAGGGCAATTAAAGGGAATGAAGGAAAGGGTTTTTTTTAAAAAATGCAATGATTGAAAATCCTTTAATAAATCTTCATTGCTTCGTTTGCAACTCTGCCTGGTAGCACCAGGAGACCTACAACCTGTCAGAGGGCCAACAGCCTGCGGATTGGTAGATACACAGTTTTCCAATGGCCATGTATTTTTCAGCCAACGTTTCCTTCTTGCTGCTTCTAATGTATTCATTTTCTTGTTACTTTAATGTAAGTAATGTACTTTAATCAATCTCAAATACTGCCCAGATGGGCAGTGGCAGATCTTGTTAACGATGCTATGGTTGTAGGCTAAGAAGTGATGGAAAAGTATCCAGAGCGAGAGTATCATTTTTGTGTGTGTTAGAGTGGGGAGGGGGGGGTTAAATAGCAACTGAAAATACTGTTAAACTTTTATAATAATGTGTCCAGATAAGCTTGTTTTAAGTCCTCCTAAAAAATAAACCTTGCAGAAGTAGAAAGGATTTAGGCAAATTTTAAGTAGAAGATGAACTAGTGGGGAGCAAAGCACCTGGTGCTGAACTTCACTGTCCCCAGATGAGTGCTGTGGTAAAGATACGGATACCCCAAGGAATCTACAAGATTGACGCCTTTGTATGGTTGAAATATGACCTGAAATGATAAGAAGAGAGGCCAGGAAAAAACCTGCAACTAGATGTAGAAAATATTACATTGCAGCAAGTATGTCTCTATATGGTTTCAAAGTAACTGTTCTCAGAAGGCTTTAGTGGGAATTTCTGGTCTTGTTCCTCTAAGTGTCTGTGAGCAGTGAAGTGGGGAGAGAAAAGAACTGTTAACATAGAAGTTGTTTATTGTAGTTAGTACTCTTAGATTTTTAGGGCCATGTATTGTTCTTCAGTTGGATGCAAAACGTCAAGGGAAGGTGATGGTATACCACTTCAGAGAATGAGGGTAGTATCTAGTGACGTTAAGTACTTACGGTATTTAATGCACGGAGTGCATAAAGCATTTAATAGCATGGAAGCCCTGGTGATTCTTCTAAAATGAGTTTTATGAAATGAAAGCTAAGAAAGATCATATGAAATGAATACTAACATGACACTAGCGAACCCTGTCTGATGGATGTCTTATGAATGAATTATTGATTAGATATTATTATGTTTATTAGCTACAAATCTAAAATTTAGTTTTGACTCAGGAACAAATTTCAAACTGGAATATATGTGAAATTACAGCGTTTTAATGACTTAATCTATTTCAGTTGCCTTTTTTAAGTGTTTTTCACCTTTCTGCCTATGAGAATGCATGTCTTAAAATGTCCAGTGTTCTTTTATAATGTATTTGTCCTTTTCAACTGTCTCCTACTTGATGATTCTCAGCTGATTTTTGCTGTTCTTTCAGGAAAAAATGTTATTACACTGACTGGAGGAGCAAAACCATGGGCAGGTTGGTGGGTGATGTGTAGCTTCTAATTTTGTCAGATAGTCACCCTGCTAAAGAAAATCCATTCGCAGTTGTAAATTTATCCAGGAAACTTGGAAAATTACATTATTTTCCTGAAAACTCAAAATATGTTAGCTCAAAGTGTTAAAATATTCATCTGTACCAAGATGCAGTACTTTAGAGCTTTGCCAGTTCTCATTTTAGAAATGCAAAAATGTTTATGCCAGGAAAAAAAAATGGCCTTATCCTGGCAGCAAAGATTTAATGCTGGAGCTATTTCTACAGTTATGTCTGCTGTTACCAAGGCATATTTCTTTAGCATGAAATATACTTTTGAGCGTATTTCTCAGATTCTGGTAGTCAGCTATATCCTTAGACATGCAAATGTAACTTCTCTCACGTGTGTCCTGGTGATCAGGACTAAATCAATGCCACACACCAAAGGCTGTTTCGAATTTTGATGTGATAGCTGACAGAATAACTTGTGCACGGCAGGGAAAGCTGTTTAACGCTCTGGGAGGTGGGCAACATGCAAACCTCGCCTGCGGTGGCTCCTGCTGCTGTTGCTGCCTCTGTCAGCCAGGAGAAGGGCACAAGAAGCCACAGCAGCGGACGAAAGGAGCCTGGGGGAGCTGGGGAGCGAGAGCGGGGGACACTGTGAGCTGTAATCACTCCCCATCGCTCTAGTCAGACATAACGAGGTCTTGTAAATCCTAATTACCTACAGAAAAGATTTGAAGATTTTTACTTGGGGGAAATATCCTGGAAGAGTTTTCTATCACAGGTTTTCTTGAGATGGATCTTGAGATGAGATTACATTTGATTTAGGTTCTCCTGGTGTTACTTCAGATGATGAAGAGCTCTCATTTATTTCTCAGGAACAATTTAAGTAGTCTCATGATATCAGTTTGCAAGATGATCAGCTAGCAAAAATAGACAAAGCACTGTTGAATAGTAAAGTGAGGAAACTTTAAACACATAAGCAGATAAAATACGTTGAAATAAAATGATCTGTAACATAAATTTACAACTGCGTTTTTTCCTCTTCCCAGTCATTCACATGCTTGCTCCGTTTTAGTGTGCATTATGAAAAATGTAGGTGATGTGCTTTGTAATGCAAAGGCAAAATCAACAAGCTTTACTGCAAAATTGTCTCATTTCATCTGTAATCCATCTGGTGAGTCCAAGATATTAAATAAATTTATTTTCCTTATTTAGAAGGACAGATGTCTGAAACACGCAACTGAAGTTGCACAGTACCTGTGAACCAAGTAATAAACACTTTTTGTGCCAGATTGATTTTTCATTTGAAACAAATGTTTTTACCTGTGATTTACTTTTCTGAATATTTTTTCTGGCACTTCATATAATCCAGCGCACAAAGGAATAGTGTGGGAAAAAGAAAAGGAATGTACACCTAAAAATGAAAGCTAACTCTAAAATTGCTGACATGCACTTCTCATCATTTTAACTTCTATTGCTGTCATTGTTTCTTTGCATCTTACAAATTTTCAAACTTAACTGCTTCTCTGTAATTTACCAAATCTCTCATTGATATTTCTAAGTTATAAAGTGGAGTTTACAAGACCTACCATGAAGAACTATCTTAAAATCCTTGTATATCAAAGGTAAAATTTTAAGGAGTTTTCTATAATTCAAGAATACGAGGTAACACATATATACAACGAGGTATAACGAGTATATTAGACCCTGCTATGACGTGTACACTTCTCTGAATTTATTGACATGGTCGTATGGTAGATCTGTGTATCTATAAATGTCCTTTAAAAAGTCCGCAAAAGATTATTAGGAGCATGAATGAAAGGACATAAGAGAAATGTAATGCTTGCTGGTATGGTGTCTTTCTTATATCTGTGTGGCATCTCTCTATTTTTCTATTTACGTACCTTAAAAAAAAAACAAAACAAAAAAACCCCACCACCTTAATATTGTACTTAATCCTTAAGCTTAAATTCTATTCATAGGGCCACACTGTAGAAATAATTTTATCATATTCATATCATATGGAAATTTTGGAAAGCCTTCAACAAATCTTTTCAAAGGAAAGGAAGTTGCTAGAAGCGGGATATGCGAGCAAATAATTGCAGGTATCAAAAATTGCCTGAACTCTCAAATTTAAGACTGAGTAATCTAATGAATCAGTCTTGTATCTGCCATATCAGACACATCAATTTCATCCTGGTTGAGAATGACATTGAGGCAAAGAAAATTAAGAGAGAGTTACCTTAGTATGCAGCTTACTCTGGCCACTGAAATATTGAAATAAATTTATACTTCTAAGGATAGAGAACTAAAAATGACTTTGTTTAGCAACTGAGCTGCAATGAGTTTGCTTTGAAAAGGACTTTTAAAACCTTTTGGATTTCAATCTGCCTACTGAAGTGAAATTGTTAATATCCTTCCATTGAACAAATATAGTATCTTTTTTTTCCCTTTTTTTTGTGATGATTGTGCCCGTATGGATCTGTCAACCGTAACACGTTCACCATTACAAAACATGGAACATGCCATGCCCATGAAATTTGGTGGCATATGGTTGACAATTCTGGCCAGTCTTGAGAGGCACAAACACCGAGCAAACTAATTGCTGGTGATTGCTGTCAAAAATACCTGACATGACCAGTGGCAGTTGCTTAATTCTGACATCTCTTTCCATGAGTCTGATCGGATAATTCCAAACTCACCTATACTGTGTTCCTTTGCATCGCAGTCTGCTGAGTAAATGTAATCTGCGAGGATTCTTCAACTAACTGTTCTACCAAAAAGACCAACCAAATAAAACGGGGCAGTACAGTTGAGCAAAGCTGAAATTACAGACATCTTCATAAAATATTAAATTTTATATCTAAGAATAAAATATATATGTGTTTCAGAGTACTATCCCATAGTCCAAGGTGTGTAAAGCTACAGTAGTGCCAGCTGGAGTGGTTTCAATAAGAGCGTACCTGAAGTAGCAGCCCATAGCTTTGCAGGACTATTCCACTGGGACATTTCTGATCTCATTGAGTGAACTCCTGACTTCATGAGTGACTTGACCAGACCAGCTCTGTCTGCTTTTACTCTTGCTAAATAAGCTACAGTGGATAGATCCAAGTCAGAAATCTGTTTAAACTGCTACTTTTGACCTAGAAAGCCATTCTGGGTAAAAAATGCTAATACTT
Organism: Charadrius vociferus; assembly: GCF_000708025.1. Classification (NCBI taxonomy): domain Eukaryota; kingdom Metazoa; phylum Chordata; class Aves; order Charadriiformes; family Charadriidae; genus Charadrius; species Charadrius vociferus. Next base: position 4,536,731 of record NW_009648636.1, read on the forward strand.
AGTTTTATGATTTAGACAAAAATTTGTCCTAAATTTGTTATCACTTTGAATGAAAGCTGCATGAAACTTCACTTTCTTCAACTGTAAAATAATGTAAGCCAAGAAAAGAAGTCTCCCTTGTGGGACTATTTTTGTACACGGGGGGGATGTACTTTTCAGTTGAAATATTCTATGCTGTCTACAGGCACTACATGTTGGAGTCATCAACCGTAAGTGATGTAATGAAAAAGCAATCATACCTTAGATAAAAAGCCTTTTTGCCTCAGAAGAGAAATTGCAAATATAATGTGGACATAATTCTTAATTTATTCCAATCCTGTTCTTTGTCACTTTGCATGTTAAAAGGAGCAGACGTGAATTTTAAACAAGAGCTAATTTGTTAAAGATAGTAATTATCTACTAGGGTTTTTTTAGATTTTTGGAGGGGGAAAATGATCAAGACTTTTCATGTAACCAGCTTTAAAAGAATTTCATAATATAAAATCTGAAATCAGATGCATTGTTTTTTCATCATTAAAGAAAAGCCTAGGTTTTGACTCAAAAAGAAAAAAAATCAGCATGTGTACAACAGAAAAAAAGATGAGGAAAATAAAGTGAAAATTCTACTTATACACACAGTGTATAACTTTATGCCAAGAGAATGTCCACTGGAACCAATAAAAATAATCAGCTGGCACAGTAAGGTGTTGCTTGAGCAAAGGAGACACTTAAGGGATGCACCTGCCTGGGAACTGTATTCTGTGTTTCAACTTTATGAACATCGTTATGTTCTTCGGCTCATAATGCTCAGCATCAGAGTGGTGTCCCTCAAGCGCAGTACCAATTACACAGAGCATGCACCAATCAATACCTGTGCAATAGAGAGCAAGAAGAAAATTTTGAGAATTTTAAATGTAAATGTGAAATTCTGATCCCGCATCTGATACTGTGTCAAATAGGGGTAGAACTTTTTTTGCTGATGTTGATACGAAGAGGTGCGTTTTCACAAAGGTCACTTTGCTGCCTGAGAGCAACTTACTGTGTCATCACTTACTGCTCTTAATTATGAAATGGGCAGCTGTGCTTCTGCTTAGCACAGGCAATTACGTATTCACCTCAGAGAAAAAAATCTGATACTTCGCTTTACGCTTTTTGTGGCTATGAGATATATATGCTATGTATATATATATCATATATACACATTCATTCAGTAAGGCCCAAATCCCTCCAAAAAAATATTATTTAGGGAATATTTTTTTTTAAATGTAGACTTCTGCTGAATCTCTGATATACTTACAGTGTCATAGTACAGCATTCATTTAATGAGACCTACTCCTGCCCGTATTTCATTACAGTTGAATATGAAAAAGATACAGGTCAGAAAGGAGCGCAAAATTGAAGCGATAAAGAGGTAACTTATAGCATTTGCTTGAAAATTAACTGCACTTCACTAGATTTACCCCTGTGTAACACCATGTCCTGAGACACTATTTAGGCAAGTTACCAGTAGAAGAAAGCCCTTTGTGTTACCAGTATATAATCTAATCAGGGATACCAAAATTATGTTCTGTTTGTATGCTAAAATGTCAATTTTTAGGAAACTGCAGGAAGCCGTACCTAGTTTTTTTTGTCTAAAAACTGTATATACATATCTAGGTAACATATCCTTTACTTTACTTGATGTTTTGGAATAAGGCAATATCAGCCCTTGGATTTTGAGGAAAATATTGCAGGGGAAGGCTTTATTGAAATCAGAAAACCATAAAAATTTGATCGTGAGCAGTCTCGTATTTACTTTCAAGTTTTATGAATTTTAGTGTCCGAGTTGCCAGGCAAGGGAGGGAGGAGGTATTACCCTTGCCTTGCCCAGTGGGGCCAGGGAAAGGAATTAGGTACGTTCTTGAGTAAGGCATAAGCATCCACAGTTCTGACAGATGAACTACCTCGGAAAATTATTTTCCCCAGTCTCAACACTGCAGTCTCATCTCAAACCATAGTCCCACTAATTTTAGGATGAGTTGCAGTCAAGTAAAGTGTGCAAGATAGATCACAAGTAAATACTGTTAATTTGCTCTTTAACTCTTTACTTACTATGGAAATTTCCTGCCTTCATTTCATTTCTGTTATGATGTCACTAAATATGCAGTGTTGGAGATAGAAATAACAAGCAGGTGACATTGTGTAAATCTGATTTCTCATTGTCTCAGTTTGCAGAGGAATATGAGAGAGCTGAAAAGTTGGTTGCCCAGAAACCCAATGAAGCTTGATAAGGAGGCCCTACCTGATCTGGAAGAAACAGATTGCTACACAGCACCCTTTAGCCGTGCACGCATACACCAGTAAGTGCTGGAACTGGAAAGGCAGCGCCAGAGACCACAAGGATTTTTTTATTTTCTCACTTCTAAGCAAGTGACATAGAGGCGGCCGTTAACAGATGGTCACTGGCAAATACCCAGTATCGTACTTGATATTTTCTATGGGTTTTTTCTTAAAGCCAAAATCTACTCTCTGTTACTTGCTATTTGATGTTCGCTCAGTAGAATAGGCAGAAATTCAGTGGAAATAATGAACACTGCTTTTGTGGTTTAGAAGTTTTTCTTTCCGTTACAGTACAAAATGCAAATACTTGTTCAAGTTTGCTTTGCTTAATTATATATTTTACCTAGGCAAAAACTTAGACAGATCTTGAAAATGGGAACACCTGGAGGCAAGCTAAAACCAGTGATGATTTTTTTCTTTCTCATCAGATCTGCATTTTAAAAATGCTTTTGTCTCTGACAGTATAAATATATATGCCAAATAAAAACTGTATGTGTTCTAATCAGCATGTTGATGGTGATGTACTTAAACTGTACCTTTTTTTTTTTTTTTTTCAGAACCCAAAAAGTTAGATTTTAAAATTCTGGCTGCTTCTTCATTTCTAAAAAATTTTGTGATAATTAAAAGTAGAAGTATAAATTAGGCTAAATAGGATTTTTTTCTTCTTGGTAAAGAAACTATGTGCTGGTGGACTGACTTTACTCTGGAAAGACAGAGTAATTGCATTATAATTCCAAATTTTTTTCAGTAACTGACTATATCGCATTGGATCAGTCACCTGTTTTTGGTGTTATTTCTCAACCAGCTCAGCTGACGTTATCAGCGTAATAGTGTCACTTTTGGCACAGCTGAGTAGGCAAAAGCTCCTGCATGTCAGATTTCTGGCGTCCAGAATCCAGAGCCATCTGGGAAAGGATGCTTTATTTGGCTCTATCCTAGGATTCTCTGGGAAAACAGTTGTGGAACTGCTACTCAAGTGTCCAGTGCATGGAGATTTTTTATTTTTTTTTCCCCTAAATAGTCATTCTGGTAGTTCCAGGACACAGGCATCTGCCAACTCATAAGTAACTTGAATTTGAGAACAATCACTGCTTCTGAAAATCTTTTTTTAATTAGTTATATCCAGAACAGAAATTACCTAGATATTAGGATATTTTAGACTGCTCTGTTTTCCCAACAATAATTTGTGACGATGCTAAATTTGTTGGACCCAAGAAGATGCTCTAGGGATGTAAAGTCTTATGCCTGGTGCTGTAACCAAGGAGGGTAAAGATTCAATAAATCACTGTAAGAAGAAAACACATGAGCAGCTATGTTTGAACACCTGTGCGTTGTTTTGAATATTAAAAGACATTTGTTATTTTAATAGTTTTACGATAAACAACAAAGACAGCTTCTTCAGCAATTCCACAAGAAGTAGAATTGTGCATCACATGCTACAGAGAACTAAGTATGAAGATGGAAAATCCAAAATGGGTGAGAATGCTGTAGTTTTTTCCTAACCTGAAGCTGTTAAAAAAATTATATCTTTACTTGTCTGAAAAAATATCATTTGAGTAAACTTAATTAATTTTGCCCATCCTTGAAATCTTTTTATTCACTCAGTAACAGAGTAGAAGCAATATCACATTAATTACTGTCTTAAATAACTCAGTGAAAATTTGCAATGTTTTTCACTTAATTGCTCATTCTTTAAAATAAATTGTAGCGATTGTGATAACTTTATGTGATCGAGAGTCACAATAAAGATAAGATATACCTCAGAAAACCGTCGAGTGTTTTCTAGGACTGGTCCTAGTAGTTCTGCTACTACCCAGTGGTTCCAGCCCAGCAGAATCAATGTGAGCTACGCTTAATTTATTTGAGATCTCCATGCAGCTCAGAGACTGTTTACCTGAAGACTAAATTCAGTTTATATCAACTCTCCTAGTACACTATTCTTTTTTAGGAAGTCTTAAATATCCATTTCCATTTGCAAAGAGCAGGGTGTGTATCTGTGATTTCCTATTTTCTTTGCAGGGATTAAATTAAGAATGAAATAAGATCATAGAAATTACAGAAATTTGCTGCTTGCATTTCTGAAGAAAAGCAGTAGTAAGAAAACCATAGAAAACAAAGGTTAAATCTAATGCCTTTCAAGTTGATGGTGACAAATTTCATTGTGGGATTAGTTTAGCATAATTTGTATATTTGAATGGACAAATCTGAAATCCTTCATAAGTACTTATTTCCTGGGGAAGCTGTTGGCTATGGGTGTGCTCTTCCAGGCTACTGAATCTTTTTATTATAATTATTAATGGTTATTTATCATTTATTTTTTATAAAGTGCTTCGCTAGTACAACAAATCTGTTCGTAGGAAGACTCTAGGAACTGATCCAAAATGCTGTAGCCAATATGACACGGAGCACTGCTCTGATACAAACTCCTTCAGCTGGCTTATAGTTAAAAATAACAACAGGTTAGCTTTTAGCCTGCAGGGGTTTTGCTGCCTCAAGGATTGTCTGTCCATACCACTCTCTGTGCACGTCAGATCATCTGGTCACCCATAAAATCTGTATCGTGTGCTCTGATGAATACACGATGAATGTAACTATCTTCTCACACTTGATCTGGCACAAGCGCCCGACCCTGGGAGAAAAGTTGCAGACATTGGCCCTTGGAAAGTTGCTGTAGTTTGACAGAGCCAGAAATCTCGAGGGATCAGCAAGATCTGCACAGACATTGGAGGGATTATTGACGATTGTCATGTTTAGCATCATCCTGAGCATCTAATGTTAAGTTACATTCTCAATATGTAACTTCAAAATTTGCACTGCTTGAAATTAAATGTGTATAAAAAATTGATATCAGAACTAATGCTTTTTTTTTGGTTTTAGGTATTAATAGATTACTAAATAATGGAACATATGAAGCAGCATTTCCACCACATGAGGTAACCTGGTTAATTTTGTATTTATACTTAGATTAAAGCTTGCACTGATGTTTTGAGATCCTACTTTATTTTTAGTTTTGTCCTGCAAACTTTTAATTTTGCTATGTAACCTGTTGAGACTTTTTTTATTTATAGCTTTTACTTTAATATTGGCTTTTAAAATTTTTCTTACATAATGTATTATAATAAATTCCTGGAGCACTTTCTCACTGAACTAGAATATTATAATTCTTTTTTTGTTATTATGAACCGGGCATTGCCTGTGGAGTTCTTAATGAGAATATCAGTTGTTCCAAATTGTTCCAGTTAGTTGTATCAAATTATTTTTGCCTGCCACCTACAAAATGTTCTGTTTCTCTAATAGCTTGTCCACTTGATCACAGTTAGGTAGACTAGTTAATTATTTCCCATTTAGTCTTTTCTGGCTAGTTCTGGAGAACTTCTACTTGACGATATCTTCTTCAGTAGGTTAAAGTCTACTGAAGACTGTAAACCTGTGAAGTAAATGATAAACTTCTGTTTGATTTCAGAGGGTTTTCAGACAATCTTTGTACATTGAAAAGAAAGAAGCAAGCCATACATCTTAAGTCATTTTAACCATCAGTAGCAGCTGTGAACTCTGTGATTGTTCGGGCTGAATATTGTGACCTGGTCTTGTGTTTCAAAGGACTGACCTGTGCTTTACAAATTGCTGAGAGTAATTTTTTTTTTTAATATGGTATTAGTAATTAGATACTGGGAATATAGAGGAGGAGTATTTTAGATAAATAACTGAGCATCATTGTTGATGCTTCAGCTGTGCATTACTGACTTCAGGGAAAAGCTGGCCATACTACCAGAAAAACCTGTGAAGCTTTCTCTGGCTGTCAAAATCAAGCCGTCGTATCCATTTTATGTATATGTTCCTTTGTTATGGCAGAAGCCACTGTTTCAAAGCTTCAGTTAAGGGTCATGAAGTCATATTTTCAAGCCACTCTTACCTTAATTGCTGCTTGACTGGTGCTAAGGGCTAGTGGTCGAACATTCTCAATTTTTATTTTTTTATTTATTTTTTCTTTATCACATGAGCAAATGAGAGTGAAAATTGAGTCCCAGAGGAAATGCTGAGACTTGCACTCCTGTGGATAAACAGTGCTGAAAGCAGCAGCGAAAAAAATAAAAAATATTTTAAAATGTGAAATACTGGGTAATGCTTTATGCATTACAGTTGATCATCCAGGTGACTGTAAGCGCCAGTTGATGTTCTGTTCCTACGTGTTCCTAGATGTTGCAAAGGTCACACTCCACTGACGTTTTTCGTATGCTTCTTTGCTGACTCAAATGAGAAATGAGTAGAATTGGACTCTTTGCGATGTTTAGCTTTGTTTCTAACTCATTCTTAAACCAGAGGGTCAGCAGATTGCAACAAGTAAACAGTGTTTTTTCAATGGTGGGGAATGCTCAAGTTTTCAAATAAATGATAAAAATCTAAATGGCTAAATTACTTGGATCAAAAATCTGTCTGATGGCCGTCTTTGAAGTAGTGCTCTGGGGAGCTCTGTGCTCTTCCCAAGAGATTATTTGGCTTACTTGCAGTTACTTGATGAAAGATTTTCTTCATCATAACAGATTAGTGGGGGTTTTGGGGTGAAAAAGTTCAACTGAAGGAGATGTACAGCTTCAGAATTGGAGAGGAAAAAAGATAACACAAACACATCTCCAAAAAAATTGAAAACTTTAAATAGGTGGAAGCATACAAATAAGCATATATTACTGAAATAGAAGCACTGTACTTGAAGCCATATAGAGTTGAGTACTTCTGTATGGTCTTGTACTAGTATGGTTCTGGAATGAACTTCTCATTTAACATTGTAATCAAATACCTAAGAAATTTATATCTTTTCCATAGTGCCTAGTAGTATATTTTTATTTCCTTGTGTTTTTCAGGGAAGCCACAAAAGCAGACATCCCATCAAAACACATGGAGCTCAGAATCACAGACACCTCTTATATGAGCGTTGGGCACGGTGGGGAATGTGGTACAAATACCAACCGCTTGATTTAATCAGGTATTAGTACTTTGAAGAGTAGCTTGTTTCTGTGATACAAAACACCTGGTAACAGTGCATTAACCATACTGCTAAATTCCTTGTCCTTATGCTTTCCTGTAAAATCTAGCTATTCATATTATCAAATAGGATGGGAATTCTCTAAGTTGCTTCTTTTGGGTGCTTTTTTGTGCAGGGCTATTAATTTCAAGTGAGACTGCATAAAAGGCACAGAGATCCAGCTGCTTGACAATATGCAGTGTGAAACCCACAAAGTCAGAGTTACCAGATCCAGTGGAGGGAAAATGCAGCCTAATTATTGCATTTCTGCATGGGTTTAAATAAACTTCTCTTTATCTTATTATTAATGTCATACGTTTCCAGACGTAAAGCAGAGAAATATATGTAATTGAAGTTTAATAATTGTGTTGTTTGGGTTTCATATATTTCTCATCTTTGGCCTTGAATACCAATAATTTGTTTTTCCTTGCTGTCCAGTTTTATTCCTGATCTGACAGTCATAACCAGTCATTGTGCCCGGTATTGTTCCACTGAAGGTTTGTGCAGCTAAGTGTGTGCCATGGGACAACGCTGTTCTGATCAGATAGTATCATCCATGACTGTCTGTCTGATCACTGCTATTTCCATCTCTTCTAGCAACTGATACCCAAGTTCTGAAGAATTAAAGCTCAGTCTTCAGCTGGTGTTTTCAATCCATTTTTTTCTCTAATAATCATTAGATAATCATGTAATATGACGTATTTCTATCACAAATGCTTGTTGTACCAACTTACTTTATCCCTTTCCAGAATGATTTTGTGTGTGTTTGTCTATATTTCTGTGTACATCTGTGTGTACAAACAAGATGTCCTACATTACAGAGGCACTTCAGTAATATCCTTGTAAAATATATGTTCAGGTAAGTCTGCAATTAGTGTCACTAGAATGTTAGGCCTGATAGGAAACATTTTGGTACGCTGACAATAATTTTACCATAAACTTGTAATGGTGGTTTCTCATTAGAATTATTCTACTACTGTAAGGATAGATAAAGATCACCGTATGTTTTAACTTTAAACAATGTATGTGTTTCCTTTTCATATAGGCGATATTTTGGTGAAAAAATCGGACTATATTTTGCCTGGTTGGGATGGTATACTGGAATGCTTATTCCTGCTGCCCTGGTTGGGCTCTTTGTTTTCCTTTATGGATTATTTACAATGGATTCCAGCCAAGTAAGGTAATATCCCATTTAAAAAGATAATAGGCTGTTGAAAATTAAGAACATTCTGGTACAACTGAGATCGTTATGTTAATTATGAATGCTTTCCAGATATGGTAATCATTTGAAAATAACCAACTAAAACACTGGGTTCTTCAGTCAAGTATATCTACTTTGTATATCTGTTTTGCATCAAGCTAGATGTGTATGATTCACAGCGAGTGCTCTTACCACCACATCTGCAGTGATTCCCTTTCTGTCGGTAAAGAAAACAGCAAGTACCGATTCTGATGTCATGGGATACTGCAATGGTTGTCATTCTAGTCAAGGATAATGGGTGAAAAAACAGTCAGATGTACTCCCTCTGTACCTCCATCTTGCTTATAACTTCCAGAGTGTAGTACAGTTGCTAAGCTTCAACTTATTTTGTCTACACCTGTATTTTTTCCTCAGTGGTAATAGTGGCAAACTTTGAGTCTAATAAAATTCTTAACTATGTCAGTGTAAACTGCAGGCAGGAGACCCAGCTTCAGGGAGATTACAACCACATGAAATGAACCTCATTTTCAAGTTTCCCGTTGTTCTGATTTTGCTCTGAAAGGGTTTATGTCAATTTAGAAATAGTGCTGAGGGTGCTGGAGTTAAGTGCTGACTGTATTTTTAGGAACTATTTCAGAGGACGCGGCCTTATTACCAAGTTTTCCATTAGATGTCATCAGACACAACAGTATCAGTGCTCTTAAAAATTGCAACTGTTCCTCCAAGCAGTTTGGATGCTTAGGTTGTAACTATTCTTGGGGTCAGATTCCAGAGGAAGTGTTGTTTCTTGCGCTTTGAGCAGGGCTATTTTACATTTTCTTTATGAGATTGTCTTCTGTTTCACAGTGAGTTATTGTATTCTGCAGTGCTGTAATTAAGGCTTTCTTAGACTTACTTTTGTACAGCAAACTCCTGAGAGACTGTACAACTTCAAACTGCATTAGATGGAATAAATGTATGAGCCAGGAAACTATGCTATCTTTAAGATATTGTTCTCCTTATTAGGATTGTTTTGCGAGATAAAAGTCTGTAAAAAGAAGTGGATGTAATGTAGAGGATCAGCCTGTTCCTGGAGGATAGGAACTAGGACTGTTGAACTGGAAATCTTGTATTCTTCGCATGTACCATGGCACAGTTTCAACAATGGGGGAACAAAGGGCTATAATCTACTATTGTCAGTGTATAGCTTAATATTTTAGGTACTCCTTGTGGAAGAGAAAGATTTGGCGTTGACAATCTCCAAGAGGAAGAGCAGAATTTCTAAGAATTTATTTTTTTTCAAACTGTAAGCTATTAACTTGCTTGTATGTGTCATACGCTTCTCCCGAGAAGACTTAGAGATGGGACTCCTGCTTAGTTCTTTTAACAGAGAGACACAGTTATTTTTCTCACAGAAGGTTGCAGCGTTTAAATCGCAGGAGCACAGGGGTAGGCTGGCTTTCATGTTCTCCTGTCCTAATTTTTTTCCCTTGGCTGCAGTTGAGTAGCTGCAGACAGAACGCGCAGACTTTACGTTGCTGGCGGTGGAGGCTGGTTGTGTTGGGTCCCATCCCGAGCTGCTTCAGTGTCATGCTGTGCTACACAGAGCACCAGGGTGCCCATCGAGGGCTCTGAACTCTACTCCAGAAGCAGAAGCCTGAAAGTTAGGTGATCCACCGTATAAGCCTTAGATGCCTACAAGGGGGAAGGAGTACTTACATATTTATTACAGTTAACATTAGCCAGCGTTCATTTGGGTGGGTGGGTTAATGCAGAAGCCCTAGCCCTGTGCTCTGTGGCGGCTCCACATCTGTAATCTGGATGTGTTAATTCTGGGCAGAAGGTCCTCTCTGCCTTTGATGGTGTGAATCTGTGCAGTCCCTCTGGTTAGTCGTGACACGGTATCGCTATATCATTGCCTTGCTGTGACCAAGACCTGCTGTGAGATGTGGGTTCAAGAACACAGCTTAACTAACTGAAACTGATTGTGACTGGTCTGATAAAATGTACATAGATGCTTTCTGCATCACCTTGTGTACTTAATTAATTCTAAGGGCTGGTGATAACAGATGCCCTTCCTTGCCATATTTGCTTAATTAGCCTGGAAGGGATTAGTGAGAGTTAGCCAGAAACTTCCTATCTAGAGCAGGCAGGTTGTCATCCATTAGCAGGCACACAGACCTGCATAAACATTCTTATTCTTGCCATATTTTAGGACTGTGAGATTATTTATCTAGTTTTTCTGTAGTCATTTCAACAAAACTGCTAGATAAACACGCATAACAATTTTAAAGTATATCATTTGCTTTTGATCACTGCAGCTACTGTGGTATGCAAATGCAATGTTCAGCAGCCGTCAGGAAGAAACAGTCGGGTACGGTATTCTGACAAAATCTAGACACAGAAAACCCAGTGGCAATTAGGAGTTTAAACCCAGTGCCAGGGCATTATGGCAATGTCATAGCTGCCACATTGCCCCAGATACAGTATTATTCAGTGAAACAGGTGTCATCCTATTAATGCCTGTTATCAGTGGATGTTAGGAAATGCTGATTTACAGTATGATAAATTCTGCCACAAAAATACCCCTGTTTTTCATCTGTCTTGTGTACCACAAAATTTGAATTTACTGCCTGATCAAATTATTTTCCAGGAGCCTGCTTTCCTCAGTGATGTCCCTTCACCTCTCAGGCTCAGGGAACTGCCGTGAGACCCTCTAGTGGCTGCAGGCAGAAAACGATCGTTTTCTTCTTCCACTGAGGTCCCGCACAGTTTCAGCAGAGAAAGAATAAGCAAATACAGGAGCATGTATTGCCATAGAACCAAACGTTGCTTGCAATGCCAGCCATAGGTTTTGTGCAGCAATAATTTGAGGGTTATGCAGAACAATGTCACACCTAAAAACTAGCTGGTCTTGTTTACGACTTGTGAAGTCGAGCCTGCCTCTGCTCTGTGCTTGGGGTCTGTCATGATACCAGGTGGCTCTTTTTATTTATGTATAAAAATATGATATAAATTTTTCAGCCTGTGCTTGGCACGGGGCTGTCAGTCCCTTCCGCCTGTGTAAAGGAAAGATGCTTTGTGTGGTTCATCTGTGGCTGCCACAGGCAAGTTGGAAATGGTGCGTATTTGCTCCCTTTTGGTGGTCCCCTTCCTTCTTTCCCAGGGCAAGTGCCCCCTCACACTGCCTGTTGCCCCTTGTCGCGGTCTTTCTCTCCTTTCCTCAGTTACAGGTTTAGGTAAACAACAAACTTTCAGGCATGATTAAATCTTTTGATGATTCATATGTACTGTACAGGGAGGAGGAAGGTGAAATAGGAATGGAAGACAAAAACCCTGCATGCATACTGTCGTTTCAGGGACTGGACACTATAAAAGCAAATCTGCATGTAGATCTCGTGTTTAGAAACAGAAGTTTCTCCATTCTTCATAGTTAGGGAAATTTTTCTTTTCTATCACAAAATGCAGTGTTACTGAAGGCACGTTGGAATGGAGGATGTTCTTTTTCTTGCGTGGGTTTGGAATAAAGCGTGGTAGGAGTGTGGTTGCCAGGAGCTGGCACTGAGGTCCCCCGGGGTACTGAGATTACAGTGTCGGCAGCTCGTTGCAGGATTCGGTTGTGAGATGAAGGTAACCAAGAGAAAAAAATCCAGAGAATCTCTGTTGAAGAAACTCCATGGTAGCTTCTAGCGTATTTGGATTATATTCATAGGGCTCAAACGCGCAGAAACAAAAATGCGCAACACGAATTTGTATTTCTTGTTTCATACATTTTTAAATATGTTATGATCAATTTGCCCTTCTTGAGCTAAACGGGGGTAAATGTGAAGTGGTACTCAAATGGGAGGGCTTAAGTAATGCTACAGCAGTCCCTTCATCTGGGTTCTTTTCTTTCAACAAATTACCTGCCATATCTATCACCTATCTTTATTCTCACATTAGATATCACGCTATTACATGTTGATTAGTCTGTATAAATAAAAATCTAATATTTTTAAAGAGTTTGGTTTTGATGGGTTTATGCGTATAACTAATTAGCACTGGTTTAAGTTGTCCCTTTGTTGTTAGTCGAACAGAAAGGCTGGACACGAACACAGCATAGCTTGAGGTATCTTTGCACCTTGTGCTGTAGTCAGATTTCAGATGTGTAAGCAAGGACAGTACAAAGAAGTTTATTTTGCCCTTTTATACTGAAGATTTGAGTTGCAGTAACAGTTAACATAGCGCCTGTCCCAAACACTTGTGTAGCAAGTGTTGTTGCCTTTGCAGAGTGGTACTAAAGCATGTGACATATCACTGCCAGTATAATTTTGTGCAACCTTACATGTTGTTAAAAACAAATTGAGACCTTTAACTCAAGATACATAATACAGAAAATCTAACATTTATATTTGAGAACAGTTTGTATTATTGCCAAACCATTACAACATATTGAAATACGATTTTCTGTGCTTAATCTTGTGAATGAAAATGCAAGCAAGAAAATTCTCTGATGCGACACACTGTAAGATTTCTGTTACTGTGCATGTCTGAAATGACTGGCTGTGCTCATTCTGGCTTAAGGGTTATTTAGGATAATTTCTGTGTCAGGTCCACATTATGTTGTAGGGTTTCAATGAATTAGTGATTCTCATGTTGTGTGAAATATGACCGCAGATTACAAAAGTGACATCGGGGCAACCAGAATCTTTTATTTCTATTTAATGTTATGTCAGACTGGATTTAATAGATGTAGTCATTTGAAAATAAGCATAATCATCCATACAGCATCAGAACTGTAAATTCAGCTTTTATGAGGAGGAGACTGAAAGCATAATGTTTATTAAAACAAATCAGTAGAGATTTCCTGGCATTTGTTTATGCTGCTGCTTTCCTAGTGTGTCATAGGATCATTTCAGGCATGTCAACATTGCTAAAGGATAGGGAAATGTGATTGCTAAGGTTCTTTGGGAAGCTTACTCACTGTGGTTAAAATTTGCCTTAAAATTCGTTTTTGCAGTTCTGTTAATTCAGTTTTGCCTTGGTCAAGACACTTAATTATGTACTACATTTTGAATGTGAATGGTCCCAGTGAAGACAGTGACTTCATCTTCCCGAATCTTGGGATCTTTATTCAGTAGAATGTGATTTGAAGATAATTTCTCCCCAAAGTTAGGATATTAAAGTGGTTTTTTATTAGCCCTATATATAACTTCTATGGGAAATAAAAATGCAAAGGCTTGAAATACTACTGCCAGAAATCGCTGTCAATGGATTTTTGCATGTGACCGACTGATGTAAGTACGCATGCGAGCATCCAGTGGAACAGACCTTCAGCTGATATAAACGGGGATAAGTTGGCTGAAATCAGTGTAGTTATGTCAGTGATGTCCATTCTCTTAACATTTGTTATCTTCTACATCGCTTAGAAAAATAGGCAGTAAAGGGGTTGGAAGGTAGTGAACAATGGTTTGTTCTTCTGTTTGTGTTATTTGGGAGAGAATGGGATATTCACAAGTATGAGAAGTATAGCATGATGCCCAAAAATATTGCACACTATCCTAGGGCCCGTAGTTTTCACGTTACTGATTTGGGATTAGGCTTTTCAAGCCAAACAGTCACTTTTAATTTATTTTATTGAGCCAGTTTTGTGGTATAGGCATGCTGTTACAACAAACGGCATAACCTCAGAGATTCTGAAGAATGCTAAAAGCTTTTTTTATGACCTTTATTTTCCTGTCTCACACTAAAGCAAAGAGATCTGCGAGGCAAATGAAACCATCATGTGCCCTATGTGTGAACGCAATTGCACGCTACAAAAACTCAATGAAAGCTGCATATACGCCAAGGTAATTATTGTCTTATTAATATCAAGATAATTTTTGTCTAAAGATCTGCTTTCATTGTGTAATGGCTGCCCATGTTTCAGCAAAGATTCCTGCAAAACGTATTGTTTCTCTACAGAGTTTTTTTCAGCCTTTGTAATTCACATTTCTCATAAGGGAATGCTCTGAAATGATCACAGATTTTTCTGAAACTTGTTTTACTTTCTATGAACATTTCCTTCCTAAATCCTTATTATTTTCATCAATTTATAAAGTCCCCTGAGTAACAAAACTTGTTGGAAGGTTTTTCCTGCTTTTCTCTATAATTAACTTTTTACTCTGTTTCCCTTGCTTACTTTGTAATTGGATTTCAGCTCCTCCTAAAGGAATTCTCTCGCATAATGTGCCTGTAATGTGCTTTGCTCTGTCTGCAAAGATTTTACACAACTAAATATTTTGCTACAAGAAGCAATCATTCAAACCTAAATAGTCACAACTACTTCTGTATACGTGTAGTGTTTTCAAGTGAGCAGTATATTTCAATGTGTGGTATGTTCATAATGCTGGAAAAGCAGCCTTGGCATTTTTCTTGGAATTCTTTAGCCTGTAAGATAAATCTTGCTCAGAAGCCTGTATTTATAAAATGTGATTGTCTCTGGGCTGTGGCATTACAACAACACTGCAGCAATGTGAAAGAGAAAATCAATTTCTGTGTTAGATTTTGAAATTTTATATAGATAGGACCAGTGTTGAGTACAATATTTGTCATTGTGGCATCCCCTTAACTTTAGGTCCTGTTATTTAAACATCCCCAGTTAATAAGAAGCAGTTTTTGTCTTATTTATATTTACACTAACGTCTGTGCTTAAATCTTGCAAAATTGACATTTTAATAATTGTGAAAAATCAATTGTAGCAGAAAAATGTGACAGCCCATCCATACTTCCATGTATTTTCAAACCAGTCCCCTTGAAACAAACTCAGATGAGAAACAGGGAAGACAAGCAGTAACCACTCATATTCCATCTTCGCAGGCACCCTTTTCTGATGTCTGCAAATATTGTGGAAATTCATGTAAGCTCCCAGCTTTTCCTGACAAGGCTTGTGCTCTGAAAAACTGATCAACTTTAGATTGGAACACAGAAAACAACTAAAAGTTCTCTCCTTTCAGGATCTGTCTGTTCTGGATCTCCCCCAAGTGGAGAAGAGAGAGACTTCTCTTTGGGAAGAAATAGGCACTTGAATTGCAAAGAAAAAGGGGGAGGAGAAAAAGAAAGGCTCAATGAGGCATTTTATAACTCTGAGGTTATAACTGTAATGCCTTCGTTCACCGTGTTGTCTCTAAAGAAAGGGTCCCTGCAGCTTCCCTCGTTACCCTTTTGCTGGTTCCCAGCAGGGGTTGCGATCCTGCTGGGTGCCACCGCGTTGCTCAAGTTGAGCAGCACATACCCAAACGTGTCTCAGCACTGCCACTGTGTCTGCTCCCAAATTAGTGAATGAAAACAATCTGTAATATTAGAAAACTACAACCTGATTTCAAATCAAATGTTCCTTTGGACTTTCTGAAGCACGGTTAGTAACATAAGTAGGTGGAACTAACATATTTTAAAATAAGGCGTCAGATCTGCTCTCTGGGAAAAGAAATTGGTGTTTCCTGCTTGCTTTCTTGTTCCTGAGATGGAGCTTGTCAGCCTTTCCCTCTGTTTTTGTGGGAACATAACTTATTTCTCTGTCTTCCTTGAACACAACCAAGGGAAGGGAAGCTGTCACACACAACCGAAGAGCTGGTAGGCAAGGGAAGCTATTTCAGATTCATTCCGGGCAGGGCACTCTTATTCTGGAATAAGTGTTTTAATCCTTGTCCATTCAAGTAGCTCACTGTATACGAATACATGAGCATTGAGTTAATTAGGAAAAGTGAGTTCCTTTAAGTGAAGTTTATCTCCCCAAACCTGCTTCAGTCACGGGACCTGCCACATTTATGTAAGGCCTTGTGCTCATATTTCACATTATTAAAGCTGCTGTTCATTATGTATCTGCCAAGTTTCCCTTTAGAGGAGCACTTCAGACAGAACAAACTAATGCTGGAAAAATCATATACTTCAAATGTTTTTTCTGCCAAGTTTTTTGCAAAGCTGGAGACAAAATACAAAAGGTGCCTTTTTCCTTCTTGTTACTGCCTGTTTCTTTCATTCCCTCCCTCTTTATTCCATTTCCATTTAAAAATGCCACACTGAGGCGAAGTTTATAATTTAACGGAAAGGCACGTAAAATCTGAGTTGTGTTCTGAACTGCCACATGCCCGAGCTGTCATTCTCATCCGCATTACACGGACTCTTTCATCCATGGGTGATTATTGTGGTGCGCTCGGGCTCTCTGGGCTGGTCCTGCGCCCAGCACACCTTGTCCTTGGGCCCCTGGGCAGGGTGTTGATTCAGGGTGGATTTGAAGTGCCTGAAGTCTTCTATGATGATGACAACGTCAGTCAGGTATGTTGACGGACTAGCACCAGGTCTGCGTAGAGGCCTCTGGTCAACACGGAGTCTCAGACTGTGCATTTAACCTTTAAGACAGTCAAATCTTAATTTTGAGTGTGGTGCTGAATGACTATAGCCCAGACACTGTACATAAGGACAAAGCTAGGTTAGAAGACAGATGTATTTTCTACTTTTAGCAACACTATTTCTGCTGGGTTGGGTTTGTTTGGTTGGTTCATTTTGGGTTTCCTTGGAAAGACGCACTCTTTACTGAGCAGAATATCCAAAATCACATCCTCACACACTCTACATTCAAACTGAAAATGTTGATCAGGTTTAGTGCACTGCTTTTATTCACCTCTCAAATTTTCAGTCTCCTACCCATTATGTTTGTGTTTTCCTTTATGGAAGCAAAAGAAAAACAAAGAAAAAGTTTTTGTATGTACAATTGATCCCACTGTATGATTCACGAAGGGAACATGTTGGATTTATTGACATCCAATGACAAATAGTCAATTCCCATTTCAGAATCTTAGAGAAGAAGAAAACTGTCATACAGATAAAATAGATGTTTTTAATTTAAATTCTCACAATATTATAATAATTTTACTCAATAAGAAATAAAATAGCAGCAGTTTCTATTGCCATTTTCTGCTTTCCTGAGTTAGTTTTCCTAATTTGCGAGGCAGAAGCAGTAACGCCAGCTGTCTCTAGAAGAATGAAAATCTGTCAGCAGGATGAGTTGTCCTTGCAGCAGGCGGCTCTCGCAGGAGCGGGTTGGGTCACCTGCCCCAGGCGGGCTCTCAGCCCCAGCGTCCCAGCACACCTCCTGTCCAGAACATTCCTGCCGGCCAGAGTACCTTCAGGTGTAAGAGAAGGTCACAGTATGGTGAAACTGAGCCTGGTTACCTGCGCCCTTCCTTTGGCATAAGGACGGCTTTCTTTTTATGACACAAGCTTAAAAACTGGTCCTTAAGTTATCAAGAGAGTCAACACCAATGAAAGTAAAGTCTTTTCAATAATATTTTATTTCATTCTATTCTTATTTCCTCTCTCTTCAGTTCCTTCTTCTAACCTATGCCTGTTGATGAGAAGTTAGTTTGCTCTATTATCTTACAACGATTTGTGCCTTTTGTTTCAAATAGGAATTTGAAGTCTGTGCTTTGCTTACTAATGCTCAGGAACATCATAAACTACCTGTCACTAGAAGAAATGCAGGCCCATTATCCCTGGATAAATTACGTTGTTGTAAATTGGCAACTTTAAATCTATTCAAAGTACATTGATCTTAACTTCAGCTTCCTAAATACTGTTTCAAGTTCTGGGTTTTTGTAATATAAACTGTGATGCTTTCATAATAAGTGAGACATCAAATTCACCCACTCAGATGCCTCGAGTGATCCATAGGCATGCAGAAATTAATTACTACTTACTTTCCATCGGTAATCCTTGGACTTTACGGCAGAATATCTATGATGCCAAAAAAATCTTATAACAAACAGTAAGACAGTGGATAAATCCAACAAAAAGGAGAGTGTTCATGAGGTGAAACTAAGTGCACAATCTAGAATTATGGTTTGGGGGTGGGTGGTATTTAGAATTTATTTAATGTTTGTGGGAGCTTAGGGGCACGAGCCTTTTAAGAAGGATAATATGTCAACAATTTGAGAGGCTGAGATGACTGGATAAAAAGGTATATAGACTATTCTTAGCTGCAGAGAGATTGCAAGATAGTTTGGGAGAAGAAAACAGAATCAATAGAGACATTAACTGAATAATATACAGAGGAAGAAAAGTGGAAATACAGAAGATAATTAAGCTTATGAAAATCTTAAAATATAAAATGTTGAGGTTAAATTTGACCCAGTATATGAGTAGAACTCTGAAGGAATATTTAGCCTGTCTGGACATGGACAGAGCAGCTCTTGGTGTCTGTGAAACAAATAGACTGGAGATGCATGAAGTGACAGTCTGGAAAACCAGACTCAAGTTATACTGAAAGAGTGGGACAAACCTTGGTAGAAGAAACATGCAAGTAGGACTTCTTATTAGAATGTTTAGCTTTTAGTTTCTGCCACCAGTTATATCCTCTGGGATTCTTTGGGGCAAAAGGTAATACAGCAATATTATTCGTGCCTGATGTATTTATTTTCTATTCAGGTTACACATTTGTTTGATAATGGAGGGACTGTCTTCTTTGCTATTTTCATGGCAATTTGGGGTAAGTATGTTCCTATTGATTTTGTACTTTTAATTCACCTGACCTTTTTATATGATTACTGGGTAAAGCGAGATTATAGCTCTTGATAAAATGTAAAGGAGGATTATGATTTTGTCGTACAAACTTTCTTTTCCCCTGTTTTCATCAACCTCAATTTCTGTTCTAGTAGTGGGTGAAAATAATACCTTTTATCGTTAATGTAATGACTGTCTTTAGCGTCTTAACTATCTTTCAGCCTGAATTTTATATCATGCAGACAAAAGTCTTTTTAGAGGCAAAGATGTAGGTTAATTTACTGATCTGGTGTCAATATAAAAGTCATGTCTTGTAGAGAAATCTTATAGAATAAATGAGAATGGTTTTGTGGGAGCTAATTAGAGGGGAGCATAGGAAAGATTTGATAAGTGCTTACAGCAATTTAACTATTTATATTCAAATTATCAGTCTGAATATCTGATTACTTTCCCTCTGACATCGCACACGTCATGAGGCACGAAGCCAAGCAGAGGCCACTGTTGAACAGGAGTTACCAAGAACAGTCTTACCTCTCTTAGGAGGTCAGTGTAATAGTGACGTGCAAGAGAGATGTAATGGTTCCAGCACGAAATGCTTGGCGGAATTAGCTTTCACTGAAGCTAATAGTATTTTGCTGGTGGAAAGTAGGGAAGACTGGTATTAACAAGAGATAATTAATGTTTGTCTATGTAAACCCTGAGACAACAACAGCAGTTCACATACATACAACTGTCTGAATTCAAGCCAGAGTTTTACAATTTAAAATAGAGTCAAATGGCACATAGCAGCTTTATTTACATAACATGTATGAATAAGTATTAATGATTCTGACTTAAAGTGAAGGATAAAAAAATGTCACAAATTTTGGAGGCTGGCCTGGTAAAAACAAAAAACGAAATATGAACAACAGCAAAACATCAGAGGTACATAGACAACATAAGCACATGCACAAAATCATAATTAAATTGTTAAAAATTAACATGATATAAATATGACTGAAGGGCACACTTGGATTGCTTACCTCAGTGATACTGCTTCATTGGCTCCTAATCTTGCTGTTACAGCCTTACAATTACTAATAATTGGTTTCATAAATTCCTAAAATACATTGCACTTGGTGATATGGTTACCAGTGTAGACAGCGCTGGCAGCTTTTTAGCATCCCTTCATCTCTGTGGTCGAGTTCTCCTTAGAGAGAGCTCTCTCCATTTTCAGCTGAGGCCAAGGTACAAGTGTAAGGAGGAATTTTGCTTATGTGATGCTGCTTTACCATTATCAGGAAAGATAGCATATTATGTGCTAAGGAAGATGAAAGCTGAACATTACATTTTTCTTAATTTCAAGCAGCGGAGTGATAATCTCGACTAATAGAGGTGAATGTGTCTCAGGTTTTCAGTCTGCCATGCAACACTCTGGATACAACGTTAGAAATCAGGTTCTGGTTTTGATGGCAAGTGTGCTAATTTCATGACTGACGCCTATAGGAATGGCAAAACTTCACGTTTTTAATCACGTTTCTTTAATCTTTTAAATATCTTGGAATAAATACCTGGTTTACTCATCTGCAGTGTGACTGCCATTGTTTCTCTCTGGTGTGTGTGTGCATGTAATTTACATATCAAATGAACCCTTGTTGCAACATTCACCATCAGTTAGTGAGATAACTCCATCGACGTGATTCACAGTCTCCACACTAAAGAAAGCTTTTTAACAGGGTCATAGTAACAAGCACATATCTCATGTGAGTAGTTATTTCCTCTGCACTTTGTTTTGTTTATTCTGTGCCTTTATAGCTGTGTCTTTTTCATGTTCTTTCTTTCTATTCAGATATGTCTGGCTACTGCAAACAGATAAACTATGCAACTAATTGCATTATACTGTATAATTTTACTCTTTAACTGGACAAAACCAGACCATGCTTTTTAGGATATCTATATACATGGCAGAGATAATTCCTTTCCTTTCATGTTAAGTATTTCTTCTCTCTAACCTGTACCAAAGCTTTTTACATCATTTCTACAGATCTAGCCTGCAACGCAAACAACAGATCAGTTTGACAGAGTAGAAGGTTGTCTTTTTTTCCCCTTCGATTTTAACTCTGTGTCATCATAGTCAAAGGTTAAATGTAGTCCATGTTGCTCAGTAGTTCCATTCTCCCCAGCAAACTTTAACCTCTGAGTAATCCAAGTAAATCTAATTCTTTTTGTCGGATTCCTTGAGGAAAGTACAAATGTAGAGTGGGGAAGATAACACCCTGAGTCGTTTATCGGATAGTAATTATATTTGGACAGAATAGTTTCACCTCAAGGTAGTTAAACTTGGGATTTTTTTTTGTATTGATCCCAAAATATCATTGCAACCCTAGTCAAATTTTGTGCTGTTACAGTGTCTGCATTCTTGACCGTATTGATCCCAAAGTATCATTGCAACCCTAGTCAAATTTTGCTGTTACAGTGTCTGCATTCTTGACCAAAGTTACACAAGGCAGAATTTGTGCTATTTGTCTAGTTGCTATTCCTAAGAAAGCAAGTACAATAACCTTCCAGGAAAACCATAAGTTGATCATTTAACTACAAAGTAGAAGAGTGATATTCAGCTACTGTTGTGTATCAGTGTACCTTGTGATTTTTCCTTTGCTTTTTTGGTTTGCACAGTAATGGCTGTAAGGTAACAGCTGTCGGATCATTTTGGAAAAAATGAAAGCATGTAGGTAACAAGCGAGAGTATAACATGAAGTGAACATTATGGTGAAAGGTGGGATGGTGTCATGTCAGCCATAGGAATGCCATCGGATGGGCTCCCTGCGTTGTCTTGCTCTGCCTTGTCTGCTGCGCTGCTTTTGTCATCTGATACACATGCAAAAGTCGTATCGTATGGTCCAAGTGAGTTGTCTAAGTGGAGAACTGGAAGGATAACATGATTATTTTTTATATATTCCTTGAAAGATTCTTATCCTCGTGTGCAGGGTACCTCGCAGTTTAGTTCAGCAGTCCATCACAGCTAAATCCAGTTAACCTCTTTTTTACATAGAGGTGAGCAAAAGAATGAAAGCCCCGATTCACCATCTTCTGAGGGTAACCCGTGTAACGCCTGTTCAGGGCTACATGGGTGGTCGACTTTCAAAGCTAGTTCCTAATCTGACATTCTGGCAGCTTTCAGCTCTTGCATTTAAGCCAGAAAAAGGTGTATTGCCAAAGTTTTATTTTGATTTGATTTTATATGAGAAAAAAGTAAGTTTAGCCTCTCAGTGTTTGTTTAAACATTTAAAAATAAAGTCCAGGAACATGATACAGATGTTTGGACACTGTGTGATTACACTTTAATACAAGTTTATACATATTCATGGAGAAGACAAAAGCAATCTTCTTTTTAAACCTCTTACAAATATTTTTACTCCTAAAACCAGATATAGCTTCGTCCTTCACTCTGTAGTTGAAGTTGGATGAGTGAGGAGTCCAGCCTTTTTCAGCTAATCAAAGTTTGGGAGAGCTTTTGAGCTATAGTTTTGAACTCTCCTGCAATTCTTTGAACAGAGGTTCACTGATACTAGATACAATATTTCCTGATACTTCCGAGGTTAAAAAAATAACTTGTAAGGGGGAGACTTAGAGTTCAGGGGGGAATCGATTGAGCTAAAATTTAAAAATAATAAAGTACTGTCAGTTGAAAAGTAGTTTGACTGGAGTTGATGATATAATTCCTAATAATTCCGTAAGACCAGACTATTTAAACAGCTCTGTGCAGAAATAAAAAAAAATGTTCTTGTGCAAAACCCTTGTGCTATTCCTTACCTGGGTCATTCCTTGTATCATCATAAAGCCGTCTGTGGGAAAATGACTCGGACCTTTTCTTACCACATGCAAAATATCCAATCAGACCAATTAATATAGATCCCAAAATGGCTCCTACAATGACACCAACTATTACTCCTCCTTTGTTGGCTTTCTCTAGGAGAGAAAGAAAAAAGAAGAGACGGTTGAATGAGAATAATAAATCTGTAAGATCAGATACTTCACTCTCGCTTTATAGCAGTCGAGGGCTTTGTGGATTGAGATTTTTCACCACGGATCTGAAATACTTTGCAGACTGTGACTAAACCGGCCTCTCTGCAGAAACTCTCTGCCTTTGTAAAAGAAAATAGATATCTCCATCCTTGACTTCAGAGGGAATAACCGACGTTTACAAAAACCAGAAAGCTAAAGGAGTTTTTAGGAAAAAAAAAAAAAGGTTCCAAGTTTAATTACAGAATCAACCACTATCCTTTTATTTAAAGAAATAAGCAGTAATAGCTCTTTGGATGCAATTATTTCTTAAGCCAGTGGTTAAAATTGCGGCATCTGAATTTAAAGTGATTAAGTTTTAGCGTGCCAATTTTTGAGTACGCAAGATAAAAAATCCCATAATGCTTTCTGCACCTGTTCAGTTAGCAGAATAACTACATTCTTCCAAGGTTTTCCTCAGATCTCATAAAACTTTTCTTCAAAGTTTTTTAATTTTCGTGGAACTGAACTTGCTCTCCCACCCCCCTTCCTTTTCAGTTGTGTTATCTAAAAATCGGGTACGTTGTAATTAGTACAACTATGATGGGAAACGTGAAATTCTGATGCTTCTTCAGCTCTTAGTACATACTGTACTCCACTGGATATGATGGATAAGCCTTTCAGTCCTGTGTTAAAAGCTTGAAAGCTAATTAATGGCAAAAAATTACCGTGTCTTCTAATTTTGCCTTTTCTTTTACTGAAGACCTGATTCAGAGCAGCAGGATAGAAAAGTGCCATGACAGTTTTATGCTCCATTGTTTTCCCACGCATACTCAACTTGATAATTAAATGCATAATGAGTAATTCCTTTTGAAGTATTTATAAGAAGTCATCTTTGGTCACAAAAGTTTCTGAACTTAAATAAGTCGACGTGTCCCACATTTAAAATGTTATTTCTACACGTCTGCTTTGTAGGTCCACTGCAGTGTGAATGGGCAGTACCTGTCATTGGGTTCCCCCACTCTTGGGAGTGTTAAACAAACAAATAAATGGCAAATATTTTTAAAAAATATTTTTTTTATTTTGGGTGAGTGTTTGTTTTAGTCTGTACTAGGTCACCTATTCATTCACATGTCTTACCAAGTCTCCTGTTCAATGAAAAAAAAGGTTTGATTTCAGGATGATGATTTTATTAAACCAGTTGGAGTTTAGATACTTACCTTCATTGGCATCTTTTGAATTAGGTGATGCAGTAGAAGGGTTACTAAAGTTATGATTCAGCTCGGTTGTCTGCTGAACGGGGCTGAAGTTTGGTGTAGGACTCTCCTTCATCGTGGGTGATGTCAGAGTGACACTGGTGGGGAACAAGGTGGTGGGGTTGATGGAAGGGTTATCGCTGGGGAGCGCTGCAGCCGAAGGGGTGCTGTAGGTGACTGTGAGGTTACTTGGTGTCACTGTGGAGGTAGAAGCAGCTGCAGCACTTTTGGTAACTCCAGAAAAGTCACCCATTGTTGTAAATGTTGCTAGAGACGTTGGGATTCGGCTGGAGTTTGTGGCGGAGTTAGTTATTCCACCTTTTGATGTCATACTGACATTTGAAGATGAAGTGGTGCCATGAGTGGATGTCGGGGGTGTGCTGTTTGGCCAACTGCTCATCTCTGTTCTTTTTGCTGCTTTTAGATTATTTGTTTCATTTGCTTTTGTGCCCTCAGTATTGCATTTGTTCCATTGCAGCCTTACAAGCAGAAAAATGAAAATCATTCCACAAGAGGGTTGCATGGTGTTGACTTCAAAGTTTGTTTCGTTATATAGAGAACCTGCAAGAAATTCACTTTTGTCTATTATTTCATTTTGCAAACCCAAAGCTACTCAGTTAAGACCCCAAAAAGCTGGTAAAAAACTTGGTGTTTGTTATACTATAGAAGTCTCAGTAGTTTACCACATGTTGATGCTGAAAACTTTACATTCCTGAGTGTTAGTGACATAACGAATGACCTAATACAATACTGATGATCAACAGAAGCTTTTTGCACAAGAAAATTCCATGTTTCTCTAAACAGGCCTCATACTCAGAGGGGAGTAATTCAAAACCACTTTGCTATAAAATGAGGTAATGATACATACTTGGATGGTGTGCTCGAGGCAATGTTTTCTGGGCAGGGAGCAACTCCAAGAGCACGCTAAAGAGTTATGCTCCGTTGTGAAGAAATGTAATTGTTACAATTAGCCCTGAAAGTTGATGGATAATGTTTTGTGACCCTGAGCAATGAGTGTCATATGAATGCTGCCAGGAGCAAATTGAAAACTAAATCAGTCCAGGGATTATGGATGATGCTGAATTTGTGTGGAAAATTCTTTTCCTATAGGAAACTGGAAGCTGGATATTATGCATTAATTTTTCAAGTGTTAGATTGAGAGGGATGAGAAAAACTCATCTTGAAGTCACTTAATGGTAGAAGTTAGGCTGTTCAGTCTATCTGTGGGGTTTTGGCAGGGTGTGTGTGTTTTTTCTACGTGTGAGACAGGTTGAAATCATGCAGTTATTAAGTCCCACACATAACCTCTCATGTAACAGCACAATGAAAAGTATAAGTTAAATCCTCAGCATTGTTAATTAATTAGGTGTCCATGTATGTGGGTGCTTTACCATCTGGAGAAAGGAGATACACACCTGGAAAAAGGAATTCTTTCATATTCATCCTCCGCTGGTACTGTCTTATGCTTTATCCTGTGGGTGTTTTATTTGGTTTTTTTTTAAGGGGGCAGAGGATGAGGGCTGTTGTGTTCTTTTGTTTGTTGGGGTTTGTTGGTTGGTTTGTTTTATTTTCCATTTAATTGTGCGTTTTCCTTAGGTTAGTTTCTTTGTATGCAGCACCATCAGAGCAATAGAAAGTGTACATACAGTAACAGTAGATAGCAGTCAGGTATGTGTACTGTTATATCAATGAGTAGGTGATAATTAAATATCATGTCATTGTATCTCATTTTGGCTTTATTCTTATTTCTTTTGTGCTGTGTTCTTATATGTTTTCCATGTTCAGTGTTTAGAAGGTGGTACCATTACCTGAAATGCACGTGTATTTATAAAATGCCATTTAATCTGCTTATTAACGTATGTTCCACT
This sequence comes from Charadrius vociferus, assembly GCF_000708025.1. Classification (NCBI taxonomy): domain Eukaryota; kingdom Metazoa; phylum Chordata; class Aves; order Charadriiformes; family Charadriidae; genus Charadrius; species Charadrius vociferus. The sequence goes on from NW_009648636.1 coordinate 4,562,849, forward strand.
TCACAGTGCTTATTTCCCAAGTTAAGGTCAGTTATATACATGTACATCTGCACACCTACACTCTGGGTGAAGCCCTGGTCCCATTCAGATTGACCTCCCCGGGGTCTGTGGGCTTCACCGTGAAGGTTGCATTGATATTGCATCAGGCTTTGTGTTTTCCTTAAACTGCTCAGAGTTGTGCTGAATATTTCTACAACACAGAAAAAAAAATTCCTAATAAATTTTTATATGGTGATTTTCATATGGATGTATATCTAGTAGTGTATTAAGTTTTTAAAAGTAGATTTTTGGCATGTCAAAGTAATTGCAACGTGTTGCCTGAACACAGCCCAGCACCTGCCAGTGGTAGGTGTGATGTCTGCAAAACCTCTGCAAGAGGTTTTGAAGGTCAAGAAAATAATCATTTCAACTTCTTCTCATGGGTAGATAGTACAATCTTTAGAACTGTAAATTCGAAGGACATTCTTTTGCATGTCAATAAATTGTACATTGCACCATTTCCCTCCCTTACAGTGGTGATTAGAAAGTACTTTCGTTTATGTGGTTAAGTGGTGTCATGATGAACAAAGTATTAATGGCACTACTTTGTTTCTTGTGGTCTGGTGTAACGTTCATATTTGCAGAGCTTTCATGCTTAACTATGCATTTTAAGCCTTGTAAAGCAAATTATTTTTACCTTTACGTTAGTGATCCAAAAATAGATGGAACAAATATAAAACAAGATGCAGAGAATTTATATTCTAGAATGCAGAAAGAAATAATAGCAAATGATGGTCCAAGTAATGTATTGGGGTTTTGCTCCTGTGGCTCTTTGCTCCAAAATTCAGATTGCCCTCGAAGGATGAGATACTTCTAAATTTAATGAGCAATGAATATTAAGTTTTCAGGCTTAAATGTATTTTAGTTTTTGTACTGAAAGAATAATTTGTAAGCTTTTAGTGGATTATGGAGGAATACAAATATGAATTGTATTCTTTAATTAATTTAATTTTTCCCCTCTGTTACATGCTGGCAACCTGACAAGTGTAAGTGCACTGGCCGAGCTTCCTAAGAGTGTATTTCCTGTTCATTTTTGGTTTAACTAAATTCAGCAAAAGCAAGAACAATGTAGCAATACTTTTCCTTACAGAAATTTGGTATAAAGTAGCATATACGGAACACTTCCCTTCACCACAACCCCTCCCCCAGCATTTAAAATAGGCTCTGAACTGACTCTGAGAAAATCTATACTTGCTTGGTAAGGGGCATAAATAACCAACAAAGTATGAACTGGAGTGAAAATACTGTCATTGTTTATGGTTCCTACTTCTGCTTTAATGTTCGAATTGCAAAATGGTCGGGGTTTTTTTAAATTATTTTCTCAAAAATACACTCTTAAGTAGAATTTGGCTACAACAGCACTGATTGGCTTCCCAAACACCCTATAAAAGATTATTAATCAGATCCTCTAATAAGCATAAAAACCACCTCCGACTTACCTTTGAGCTCTGCAAAACAGGCAAGAACCTGTTGAAACGCTGTTTTGGCCCCGAGTGCAATCAGTCTGGCGGGAAGAGGGGAGCTCAGGTACTATAAACGCGGCGGCGTGACAGCGGCCGGGAACGCGGCGTGCAGGCGGGGTGAGGGGGGGCAGCCCTTCGCTGGGAACCAGCCTGACCGACCTCGCTGCTGGCACGACCCGGCTCTGTCATTACGGAGTCCGCAGAAATTGCTGTGTTTGTGGTAAAGAGCTGTAGGCAGCCCCTATTGCCTAATCCTTTGAAAGTCTTTCAACCGGTATTTCAGAAGGGTGACTGTTTTCTGTAAACTATAGAAACTATTGTTCCACGTACTTGGCAACTATTAATTTAAGAAAATATAGGGTTGTTTTATTGCAGAGTACGGTATACTTTGGGAGATGAAAACTGGAAAAGGTGTGGCTTCTACAAAATAAAGCAGCGAAGCGAGTTCTGATAAGAAAAACATGCTGCTAGAAATGGGTCTGATCCTATCTCCAAATATGTTCACAGTTGCAATAATTTGAGATAATAACCTAAATCCAAATTTTCAAATTTATCAGATGTTACTAATTTTTACTTTGGAATACATAACCAGACAGGGATCCTGAATGTGACAACTCAATCCTCACTTTAGGTTTTATATAAACAATACTGGATTAAAGTAAGAATGAGGAAGTCAGACATGTCATATATAACTTCTAATATGCTGATCTAGTAAACCCATGACTTTTTTATTCTTTAATTCTTTATGTATATTTATTCTGGGCTGGTATGTGGTGAAGAGCAGCTCAGAAATGTTTCAGTATTATGTGACTGTTTGAGTGGAATGCCAAGATGTTGTTATCTGTTTCCACTTTAAATTTTTAAGGAATCAAGTGCAAATAGTATTTCGTAACTTATCCTCGAGATAAGAGTTGAGGATATGGCATATACAGGAGGTGTTTGTGTGGGAGCAACTAGTGGTGTTTTCATGAAAATATTGCAGCGGAGAAGTAGAAGGTTTTCTGTGAAATGGATTGAGTTCTACCCTTTCTAATATCCCTTTTGGGGAAGTAAATTATTTGTGTGGCATGAGGTGGGGCGGTCTGGGAGAGGAGGGAGGACAGAGTCTAGTACCGTGGGACTGGTTTTCTTTGGACTCTACCGTTCTGCTAAAGGAGGTGTGCTGCAGTGAGTATCAACAAGCTTCCAGCTCATGCTTATTGCTGCGTCTGGCTGGACACGCATCTAACCCACTGACCATAAGATCTGACAACCGATTGACCATAAGATCTGACAACAAGCACCACGAATTTGTGTCCAAATTTCAATCTTGCACACCATTAACCAAATGGCAAGTGATATAGCAGGGTCAGCAGTATACTTCACACCAGCGTGCACGCCTTATGGAGCTGAGAAGCCTTTCTGATAGTTTTTTAAAACGGAATGTTATTTGAATAGATCTATAATATTTGAAAATAGCAAGACCTTAAATATATAGGCTGCAGTTCCGTTAACGTGTACCTGTTACAGTGGTGTGAAAGTCATACCCCTCTAGTGCTGCCCTCGGCCTCAGCGTGGGGCTTGGGACGGTGCACTCCCGCTCTCTCTTTTATTTGTTAGCAGTTTCGTTCATCTCTTAGGAAAAGTAAAAACTGTTTACCTGAGTGACTTGATGCCTACTGGAAGATGCTGCTGTGTTTGTGAGTCAGTTCTTGGCGAAGCGCGGCACACCTGC
>NW_009648636.1:4566087-4576089 GCF_000708025.1 Charadrius vociferus
CGCTCTTCCTGCAAGGCAAAACCTCCAGCGGTGAGCCCGAGCGTGAGCAGGTCCAGAGCTGTGGCCATATGGAGAGAAGGTGGTTCCGAGTGCTCCAGGGGTGGGAGATGAGACAAAGCTGTCGTTCAGCTGTAGCCTGTGTTTATTAAGCAGCAGTTTCAGTTCTCAGTAGTAGATGTGGTACCAAATCTGTAGGACTGTGTTGCATAGCTTTGCTGTAAAGGAATCCAACTGAATGAACCTGAAGAGGTGATTGAGCAGAGTATCCAGAAGGGGCCTGGCTGGCCGTGGCCAGACTCTGGGGAGAGAGAGTGATGACAGTCCCCTAGCTCCTTACTGAAAATACTCTTTGCCATAAATTTTTAGGGAAATAAACACACTGTTCATTTTGACACAATGACTCTTAGAACATTTGGAAGAGAAGCACTCACATAATAGTCTTGGGTTCTTGGGGGTCTTGGTTTTGTTTGGGTTTCTTTCTCTGCTCTCTCCTTTCCTTCCATAGCATTTAGCAGCAGCCGTTCATCACTTCTTCTTGACAACAGCAAACTTTTGTTATACTTAGATTGTAACAACACACAACCAATCTTTCCTGTCTGTCTTAACCATCAAACATCACCCTACTTGTCTTCTGAAAGGTTAAGAACCGTGTGAAGCACACGCCTAGAGATTTTAATTCTTCATCAGTGCAAGTACTGGCCGTGTAAGGGCAGTAAACACAAGATAACTTAAGAATTAAACTTTTGGAAGTGTACAATGGGCAGAACTGCGCACTGTATTGCAGAGCACTGATTCAAATCCCTAAATGAATGAGTCTATACCAAAATGCTGGATAAAAAAAAAAAAAAAAAAGGAAGTACACCATACACCATATATTATGGGATTTAAAATTCAGAATGGCAATTGGAGCTGTAAAATAGGAAGCAGTGTGCCCTGGAAAAAGCAGGGGAGGAGGCACCAGATAATGTTTTCTGTAGGAAGCTGGAGGCTTGTGTGTGGCCTTCTAAACTGTACATTATCCAGAACTCTTGAGCAGCACGATTAGGCAGAAAGAAACTGCCAAGTCAAAGCAACGTTAGAACATGAATGTTCTCGTCTTGACGTTCAAATGGTTGGATTAGTCATCTATTGTGTTTCTTGTTTTTCTACAGAAGTAACTGATAGAAGTCAAGGCTTAGCATTTTCAGAGCTGGGAGATCAGGGTAAAGAGATGAGTCAGTAAGAAGAGCCTAGCAACAAGGAATGGGGTGGAGTGGAGTGGAGGGGCTTCATTGCATGGAGAGCAATGAGAGACGGGTGGCATTAGCAGGGTGACAGAGTAAAATAAAGGCAAGCCAGGAAGGATCCAGGCTTTCTGTAGAACTGGGCAAATTCTGATGTTTTTTCACAGACATTTAGACTAGCAGGTTACACCACAAGAGAAGTTTTGTGAATTTTTTTTTTTTCCCCAACGTGCTTTTTTTTTTCGTATGCTTCTAGCTTTTGACACTATTTTCTCAGTGGCCTTGTAGCACTGCAAAATTACCATGAATTCTATTCTACTGTGTGAAAGAGAGTATTTGCAGCATTTTTTAAGAGCTCAGGTGAGTCTGGAAAAGGTGCTTTAGTTGGGAGGTACAGTTAGCGATTGGGCCTTACCGGCTTCCTCTCGATGGATGATTTACTTGATCATTGCATTATCAAATGCTTCCTGTACATAAGTAACATAAAAGACTTCATTTATTATTATTATTATTATTATTATTATTATTATTATTATTATTATTATACTAGAGCCTATTATTCATGCTGTACCAGAGCCTGAGCTTAGAGACAGATCTTGATTTAAAGAATAAGCAAGTTATGCCAGATCTTAGGGGACAGGTAGAATGAAATAAATAGCATTGTAAGATTTGTGTATATTCAGCTGAGGACACCATTCGTCCACAGTCTAGTATTACTTCTAGACCACAACTGCCTCATTTTATTTCCAAAACTTTAACAAGTAGTTACAAAAGCTAAAATGCTTCCCAGTCCAAGAAAAGTTGCCTGTACTTCGGTAGTCCACCCTTCCATATTCTTTCTTCCGTAATGGCACTGGGGGGAAAAAAGCCACTAATACCATTGTTTGGTTTCATTTTCTCTAACGCAGGTATTTAAAGTCAGTGGGATTTAAAATTCATTATTTGATTTCTGGTAAGCAGGCTGCTTCCTTAATTTCTGTCACCTTTGAGTGGAATTAAGTGAATTATGTCATTTGTGCAATTACAGACATACCACCTTTGGCACAGGGCTAGTGGATGTCTTGGGTGTGCTTCCTAGAGCAGCCTGCCACGCAGACGAACACCCAACACCGTGTTTTGCAGAATGTGTCATGTTTCTCTTACCTGTTTCATCACATAAGAAAAGTATTGTTTGTTTTGTGTATAGCATGGGCTGACATTGCTCCTGAGTCCTCGCATGTCAGGAAGGGATTTCTCTTGCAAGGTGTCATCTTCTGTAACATTTCTGAGTCTCGCGCTGCACTAGTTGTGATAGTGCTTCCAATGACAGTGAGAAAAGGTTGTTTCACCATCAGATTACTCAAGTGCAAACCTCACTGCTGCTTAAATAGGAGAGCTGCCTGCTGTTCTGGTTAGGAACATCCAAAACCTAAATGAAATCTGTGGTGAAGATCCATGCTTGGAAGAAAAAAGGAACGTACTACCTAGAAATAACACTCAGGGGCAAGTTTCTTTCATTCATCCATCCATTATTATGGATAGTGGTATGGTGAATTTCTGCTAACTTCTAGTCGTTGTGGTTTAATATAGTCTGCGGTTGAATCATATATAGATATAAAAAAATATGATATATATATAGAATATAGGTATAAAGCAAATAAGACATTAAACATAACACAGAAATATAGAAAAAGGTAGACAATGTGAGACCATCCTATTCAATTTGAGTTAGAAATCCTCCTTCTGAGCAGTTGGCTTGCCAAAAGGAAGTGAATTTTCTCACTCCTATTAGAAATCGTCCAGGGAACAATTGGACAATCCCACATTTTGTCAGGAATTCCACCAAAACAAGGTGTCTTACGCTCAGTGGCAAACTATAGTGTTTGGAAACTTGGAGTTATTTATTGGTTGTAATTATTTTTATAGGACCTACCAAAAAACACTTAAGTACACGGAGAATCTGGTTATGAACTTATACATGGATTAGAAATGATTGTTTGTAGAAATATTTTAGTAGTGAAGCTACTCCAGTATAAAGCCAGTATAGCTGGGAAAGAAGTGAGGCTGTCTTGATTGGAACTGAATAAAATACAGCTCTTTATTAATTGATACCGTTGTGTATGAGTAGACTTGTTTTTTTTCAAGGAAAGATTTTAAACCATATGTTTTGAATAAAAAGGAAAATTATGATCTAAAAGGGATGACAGTGTCTCATGCTGACAGGTACCTATCTCTGTACAGATACAGCAGACAGCAAAAAACATGATTCTTAGATAAACATTGTAAAATAGTGTTCCAATTTTAACAGTGATTATCCTGAACTTACAGTTTTCAGATTCTATGGGGAAAACAGCCAGAAAGTGGCTGATGGCAGTTATCATGTTACATATTGCTGATTTTCTTGAGATCTGCATGGCCTTTTTTCTTTCTTTTCCATAATTAAAATGAAGTTGATGATTTCCACAGCTACAGTTTTTCTAGAGTTTTGGAAAAGGAGGAGAGCTGTATTAACCTATGACTGGGACCTCATAGACTGGGAAGACGAAGAGGTAAGACTAAACATGAATAAACCTGTAAATCTTGCTATCAGCATGATTTAAGTGTAAATATCTGTACATATTGTATGTCAGTAATCTGAATTTGCCATTCAGTTCATATTTGCATGTATAGCACCAGTTGCAGAATAAATAAGTATACTTGAGACTATACAAGGATACTTTGCCTTCTGCCATTAGCATTATAATTCAAAATATAATTCTACTTTTATTAAAAGTATTCTTTGAAAAACTGAGTGGAAATACTGCATGTACAGAGGACAGGAGCTACTACTGATGTCAGCACAGATGCCTTTCAATTCTGTGGTATCTTATACTGGAAGTTCCTAATCCTACTTAAAAAGAGGACCAGGACAAGCAAAGGGACAGAAACTAGATTTTATATCCTTCTGAGAGGCATAACTTATCCTTTAACATTCTGCTGTCAGCATCAGCAATAATCAAATTCTTTTATTACTTTACCTTATAAATCTCTAGTGAACGTAGCTGTAATTTCACTATATTGGTAATTCAACTGCAGTCTAAGTCAATAGAGACTTTATCATTACTTGTTTTATAGCTTTCCCTAGATGCGTAGGTAGAAGCAGGTGGCTTTTAATAAATGGTTTCGTATCACAAAAAGCACCATCATAACTGGCATTAATTTATAGTTTTCTTATCAATTTCTGCAGAGAAACTAGTGTTTAAGTCAGTGTTATGACCCATGATCCTTTTAATCCCCTCACATAGTGGGGAAGGCTTTTATGGTTTATTTTCTTTGTTGGTCTCTGGCACTGTTTCCAAGGACTTTCAAAAGATCAAATTGTTTCCATATTTGAGTTGGAACATTAGAAAAAAGAATTTGTGTCAATGTAAATTCCCTACTTGATAGCACGTATACGTGTGATTTTTGATACTTCAATGAAATAAGTAGTACAGCAAATGGAATCTACCCTGTCATTCCAGGAAGAGCTGCGCCCCCAGTTTGAAGCGAAGTATTCCCAAGTGGAAAGAGTAAATCCCATCACAGGAAAACCTGAACCTTTTCAGCCTTTCCCTGATAAGCTCAGTCGACTGATGGTGTCTGTCTCAGGAATATTCTTCATGGTAACGTTTAATACTATCGGAATTGTTGTAGCCTTTAATGTTATTCTGATGTAAACAGTAACACAAGTCATGAGTGCATTCGTTAAGGTCAGTGGATATACATGGTAAAGGCAAAAAATGATTGTCTCCACCTTACTGCTTGTTTGTGGATCTCTTTCGTTTAAAAGATGTATTATAGTTATACTGTAATATATTTATATTGTAAAAGAACAGTAAAGAAATGGTTTAATTCAGCAATCTAGTATTTTTTTCTCTCAAAGTCTGCTCACCAAAACAAATGGCAATCTTTAAAACACTTGTTAATTTATTAATTCAGTGGAGATTATTTCAGATTTGGTTTATGTTGTTCTAATATCTCTATGCATAAATACTTACCTGTAGATTTCACTGGTCCTCACTGCAGTGTTTGCAGTTGTGGTGTATCGTCTGGTAGCCATGGAACAGTTTGCTTCTTTCAAGTGGTATTTCATCAAGAAGTATTGGCAGTTTGCAACATCTGGCACTGGAGTCTGTATCAATTTCATGATCATCATGTCACTCAACGTTGTAAGTCTTCTGTTTTTTTAAAGGAGGGATTAATTTAAAAGAGGAATTTTTACAAGGTTATTGACTTTACTGTGTATCAGATAAATACGTGTTCTCGCTTATTCACATAGCAGTCCCGAAGCTTGTATTTCAGGGGTTTTTCCTCCTCTAATACTATGTTTGTTGATGTTGTTCTCTACTGCCTACTTAATTTGTCACTGTACATCTTTCTTTATGTCACCAAGTTGCAGTGGTACAGACAGCTGCTTTCTACATTTCCATTTTTGTTTTTTACATCGCCTTTTACAATACATCTCTCATCTAAATGGAACTACATTATTTTCTTGGCTGAGAATTTTCTTTCTGTTTTTTTTTTTTTTAATTGATAACTTTGAATTCTTCCCTTTCTTATTTAAAATGCAGCTGTGATATCAGTGTTGCACAGTCCTAGAACCACTGCGATACATAATTTTTGTTTAAGCTTTTCCTGTCATGTAACGGCACAGGTTTAATCGTTTGCTGTGGTAGCACAATCTACATTGATATAAACTTTATTCCTTCAACTGCAATAAAATCTATCATTTTTCTATTCCTGTTTGGGCACAAACAGGTAAAAAGGAATAATAGCACAGCAAACAATGTTTTTTAATTCTGTTAAGGAGATTGCACTCAGTGCAATAAGAAAGCATTCCTCAAAACAGGCTGTCACTATTTCTGTTATTATAAATGATAATTCTAAGTCATAAGAAGTACATTCAAGTGAACAAGCACACAAAAGCCATTGAAAATAACTTGCTATTAATAGTAAATACTCAAGGAAATATTTTTCAGAATGGGTAACTACCTTGAGCTAAGTGTCATTTAAAATAAAGACAGGTGACAATCAATATATAGACGGATAAGGAAGCTTTCACTAGGAGGCTGATATCCTCACCAGTATGCACATTCATGCAAAGGAAAATTGTGTTGTGTAAAGGAGGCTTTTGCCTACTCTTAGATCACGTAGGTTTGTTCCTGCAGTTAGAGGATAAGCATCTAACTACTCATTCAGAGACCCGTTGATGTCTGAACATTTCTCTTGATCTATTGGGTCTTGATGTATCTTTACTGTATATTTAGTGTATATACATACATACATTTACATGGATAAAGACAACAGTAGTTCAATGAAGTCTTTATAGGAAACTTTACATCCACATGTAGCTAGGATGTCGCCCTCCCTTCTCTGTCCAGATACCTTGATGCTGTAGGGCAACAGAACACCTATGCTTTTGATGCTTGTTTTTGTTCTGGAGTTGACATCACAACAAGCAGGATGTGCTTTACTTACGCCATCTCTTATTTCTATTTTAGGTATATGAAAAGGTTGCCTATCTCCTGACAGACTTAGGTATGTATGTCTTTACTAGTGGTTATGGTTCTTGCTACCTGTGGCATATACCTTTATATTTCCATAAAATAAGGTTTTGAAAGCTTCATCTATGCATAGTATGATTCTGGCATTTCCCTAAGCAAGTGAGAAATACCAGAGAAAGAAATGATAAGATTATTTCACTAAGGAAATAATAGAAAAGAAAGGAATTTATTCTGATACTTCTACTTTTTTATGTTTTGTAGTATAAATTGAAAAAACTGTCATCTTATAATGGGACAAAAGTCAAAACCTATTCTTTCTTAGAATTCTAAAACTTTTTTTCCATTTTTCCCAAATGCTTTGGGTTGTTTTGGGTTTGTTTTTTTTTTTTACAATTTTTTAATTTGAACTTTCATATGAAAAAAAAATGGGTTAAGATAAAGCTGGGTCATAAATTTTAAAGTAGCTCTAATTCTGTCACATTAAAAATTTATAGTGAAGCCTCTAGTCATGATTCAGTCATAAAGGTAAAGCTTTCTAGCTTTTAGAAAACAAGAAAGCAAGGAAAGCTTTTAAGATCTCCTACTATGTGAATACGCTACCTTTTAGTGTTTCTTCTTACCTGCTCTCTTTAAACCCATGTCAAAATACGGAGTTATCTTGTCGTAGTTTAAAAGCAAGCTCGCTGCTAAATTTAACAGCTCCCTCTTCTGGCTAAAGTATTGAAGAGCATGCATTAAACAAGATGCTCAAACTTTATAGCCTTTCAGATTAACAGGCAGTTGAACAGGTTAGAAAGATTAGGAATGTATAGTCAATTTATTCAAATTATTAAAATATTTTGAAATATTTTTTCAGATCCCACTGATTTGTACTCCTGCTTAACTTTTTAAGTATATCATATTGTGACAGACCTGAGAATGGGAAAGAAAATGATTTCATTTAAGTATACAAGCTGAGTTTTCCCAAAATATATGAAAGAATCTAAAAAAAAACGGCTTCTTGAATTAAGCCTGATGGCACATCAGGTGTTTGAGCTAGGCAGCTCACTCCACTTTTTTTGATGTCAAAGAAAAGGAGGACATCTTAACTTCTGAGGAACAAGTGTCCGTGTGTAGAGCTACTATCCTGTATGTTTTCATCCTAATTTAGTCATCATTAGACCACAGTCATTAAGAAGTACAAATTTTATCTGAAAAATCCAGGAAGTTTAGACTTCCAACTCCCATATGTGCTTTAAAACTTTTATCAATGTACTATATTCTAAGTCTGATACATCCATCAAAGAAATTTGAAATTTTTACTAAAAAAAAAAATTAATTTTAATCGCTATCACCGAGTTCTAATTCAGACATAAGTAGTGTTCTACAAACCATAAGGAAAAGCATCCAAGGCAGTGCAGACCCAAACAGAATACTTGTAGCCCTACTACACACTTCTACATTTCTTTCAAAAAAAAAAAAAATCAAAGAAGGACCTCCCTTCTTTCCTCGTTGAATTATAAACTTTTTAACGCTTCACAAGCATTATGATAGGGAAGTCTTGAGGGTGAAGTAGTGGTCTTAGAGAAGTATTTAGAAGGTGGGTTGCTTGGGTGAGGAACCAACTGGCTGCTGGTTGTCTCTTCTCCCTCTGCTTTCCTTAACAGCCCCTCTCTATTGCTCTGCTGCTGCCAAGTGCTTTTGCTTTTTGTTTGTGTTTTTTTTTGTTGTTTGGTTTGGGTGTTGGGTTTTTTGGGGTTTTTTGGGGTTTTTTGGGGTTTTTTGGGGTTTTTTGGGGTTTTTTGGGGTTTTTTGGGGTTTTTTGGGGTTTTTTGGGGTTTTTTGGGTTTTTTTTTTTTTTTTTTTGATCAAGATACCTGTAACCTTAAAATTAAAGATCCAAACTGAATTCAGAACTTTTTCATGGAAATGGAACAGGTATCTTGCCATAGAGTTGTGAGCTATTCCTCATTGAATTATAAACTCTTTTAAGACTTCACAAGCATTATGATAGGGAAGTCTTGAGGATGAAGTAGTGGTCTTACAGAAGTATTTAGAAGGTGCGATGCTTGGGTGAGAAGCCAACTGGCTGCTGGTTGATTGATGTGTGAGCAAAGTTAGGCATAACTCGATTTCATTTTTGGTTATATAATGTATATTGTGTCTTTCTGCAGAGCACCCTAGAACTGAATCTGAATGGGAAAACAGCTTTGCCTTGAAAATGTTCCTCTTCCAGTTTGTCAACTTGAACAGCTCCATCTTCTACATTGCCTTTTTTCTTGGCAGGTAAGTTATCGTTGCTAACTGCTCTTGAAGGAAAACTTGCACAGAACTCGTAATCTTTGCTAATTTTGTAGGTTTGAAGAAAATGCCATGATAGCTCAAACTGCAAGATTTAGATCAAGTCAGTTTCTGAGGATAATCAGTAACACAAAATTAATGTTTTTAACTGTATGTGAGGGTTGGACCCTTGAAATCGTTACTCATGAAACTGGAGAGTAAGATGTCTACTTTTTAAGTGGGTCTATGTACGTGACTTTCCTACTAAATGAGAATTCGGAACCTTTGAAAATTCAGCCACTTCCTCAATGTGGGTCTACATTTAGTGCTGTGCTAATAGGCTTTATTCATTTTTTCTTATTTATTCCCCTTTGGTTAAATTTCCCAGGATCCGTTTCTATAAATAGTAAATAGTCTCTGGCAGGTCTTATACAAGAGAAGGAGGCAGAAATTCTGTCTCGAATTTCTGTGTGTATCTTTAGCTCAGAGCATGAGATACTGGACAGGACTAACCTCGCTTCATCTTCACTTCAGTTTCACTGACTTATCCTTCCTGCAGAACCTACAGAGTTTTTCAGAGTACCTTCTATAAAGTTTTATAGTATAATTTCAGTTCAAGATTGTCTGAAAGAAAAAACCCTCTAGTAAAGACAGTTGGTAATATTTGTTTGTTGCATCCAGTGATGCATTTGCCATGCAGTTTCTAAACTTCTTTGTATCTTGCTGTCTTCTGTGTCTAGTAGGAACAGGCATGGGGATTTTCTCTCTCATATGTATCTTTCACTGAAGTCATTAAGAATTTTGATTTAATTAGTTATACAAGAATCTGTTAGGTATGTAAAAAGCATTTAGTTATGATGGGTTTGGAAGTGATTTTATGCTTGTATGTCTGAGAGTACAATCCAGTGCACACTTCATGTGGGCAAGCAGAATCCCTGCGCCACAGTAAATTCCTATGTATTGCAATGGCTTATCTTCATAGGAGTGGATTAGAGAGTCTGCATATCTGATGTCTAAAA
>NW_009648636.1:4578335-4607382 GCF_000708025.1 Charadrius vociferus
TTTTTTTTTTTTACAATTTTTTAATTTGAACTTTCATATGAAAAAAAAATGGGTTAAGATAAAGCTGGGTCATAAATTTTAAAGTAGCTCTAATTCTGTCACATTAAAAATTTATAGTGAAGCCTCTAGTCATGATTCAGTCATAAAGGTAAAGCTTTCTAGCTTTTAGAAAACAAGAAAGCAAGGAAAGCTTTTAAGATCTCCTACTATGTGAATACGCTACCTTTTAGTGTTTCTTCTTACCTGCTCTCTTTAAACCCATGTCAAAATACGGAGTTATCTTGTCGTAGTTTAAAAGCAAGCTCGCTGCTAAATTTAACAGCTCCCTCTTCTGGCTAAAGTATTGAAGAGCATGCATTAAACAAGATGCTCAAACTTTATAGCCTTTCAGATTAACAGGCAGTTGAACAGGTTAGAAAGATTAGGAATGTATAGTCAATTTATTCAAATTATTAAAATATTTTGAAATATTTTTTCAGATCCCACTGATTTGTACTCCTGCTTAACTTTTTAAGTATATCATATTGTGACAGACCTGAGAATGGGAAAGAAAATGATTTCATTTAAGTATACAAGCTGAGTTTTCCCAAAATATATGAAAGAATCTAAAAAAAAACGGCTTCTTGAATTAAGCCTGATGGCACATCAGGTGTTTGAGCTAGGCAGCTCACTCCACTTTTTTTGATGTCAAAGAAAAGGAGGACATCTTAACTTCTGAGGAACAAGTGTCCGTGTGTAGAGCTACTATCCTGTATGTTTTCATCCTAATTTAGTCATCATTAGACCACAGTCATTAAGAAGTACAAATTTTATCTGAAAAATCCAGGAAGTTTAGACTTCCAACTCCCATATGTGCTTTAAAACTTTTATCAATGTACTATATTCTAAGTCTGATACATCCATCAAAGAAATTTGAAATTTTTACTAAAAAAAAAAATTAATTTTAATCGCTATCACCGAGTTCTAATTCAGACATAAGTAGTGTTCTACAAACCATAAGGAAAAGCATCCAAGGCAGTGCAGACCCAAACAGAATACTTGTAGCCCTACTACACACTTCTAAATTTCTTTCAAAAAAAAAAAAATCAAAGAAGGACCTCCCTTCTTTCCTCGTTGAATTATAAACTTTTTAACGCTTCACAAGCATTATGATAGGGAAGTCTTGAGGGTGAAGTAGTGGTCTTAGAGAAGTATTTAGAAGGTGGGTTGCTTGGGTGAGGAACCAACTGGCTGCTGGTTGTCTCTTCTCCCTCTGCTTTCCTTAACAGCCCCTCTCTATTGCTCTGCTGCTGCCAAGTGCTTTTGCTTTTTGTTTGTGTTTTTTTTTGTTGTTTGGTTTGGGTGTTGGGTTTTGGTGTTGGGTTTTTGGGTTTTTTGTTTTTTTTTTTTTTGATCAAGATACCTGTAACCTTAAAATTAAAGATCCAAACTGAATTCAGAACTTTTTCATGGAAATGGAACAGGTATCTTGCCATAGAGTTGTGAGCTATTCCTCATTGAATTATAAACTCTTTTAAGACTTCACAAGCATTATGATAGGGAAGTCTTGAGGATGAAGTAGTGGTCTTACAGAAGTATTTAGAAGGTGCGATGCTTGGGTGAGAAGCCAACTGGCTGCTGGTTGATTGATGTGTGAGCAAAGTTAGGCATAACTCGATTTCATTTTTGGTTATATAATGTATATTGTGTCTTTCTGCAGAGCACCCTAGAACTGAATCTGAATGGGAAAACAGCTTTGCCTTGAAAATGTTCCTCTTCCAGTTTGTCAACTTGAACAGCTCCATCTTCTACATTGCCTTTTTTCTTGGCAGGTAAGTTATCGTTGCTAACTGCTCTTGAAGGAAAACTTGCACAGAACTCGTAATCTTTGCTAATTTTGTAGGTTTGAAGAAAATGCCATGATAGCTCAAACTGCAAGATTTAGATCAAGTCAGTTTCTGAGGATAATCAGTAACACAAAATTAATGTTTTTAACTGTATGTGAGGGTTGGACCCTTGAAATCGTTACTCATGAAACTGGAGAGTAAGATGTCTACTTTTTAAGTGGGTCTATGTACGTGACTTTCCTACTAAATGAGAATTCGGAACCTTTGAAAATTCAGCCACTTCCTCAATGTGGGTCTACATTTAGTGCTGTGCTAATAGGCTTTATTCATTTTTTCTTATTTATTCCCCTTTGGTTAAATTTCCCAGGATCCGTTTCTATAAATAGTAAATAGTCTCTGGCAGGTCTTATACAAGAGAAGGAGGCAGAAATTCTGTCTCGAATTTCTGTGTGTATCTTTAGCTCAGAGCATGAGATACTGGACAGGACTAACCTCGCTTCATCTTCACTTCAGTTTCACTGACTTATCCTTCCTGCAGAACCTACAGAGTTTTTCAGAGTACCTTCTATAAAGTTTTATAGTATAATTTCAGTTCAAGATTGTCTGAAAGAAAAAACCCTCTAGTAAAGACAGTTGGTAATATTTGTTTGTTGCATCCAGTGATGCATTTGCCATGCAGTTTCTAAACTTCTTTGTATCTTGCTGTCTTCTGTGTCTAGTAGGAACAGGCATGGGGATTTTCTCTCTCATATGTATCTTTCACTGAAGTCATTAAGAATTTTGATTTAATTAGTTATACAAGAATCTGTTAGGTATGTAAAAAGCATTTAGTTATGATGGGTTTGGAAGTGATTTTATGCTTGTATGTCTGAGAGTACAATCCAGTGCACACTTCATGTGGGCAAGCAGAATCCCTGCGCCACAGTAAATTCCTATGTATTGCAATGGCTTATCTTCATAGGAGTGGATTAGAGAGTCTGCATATCTGATGTCTAAAAACTCTGAAGCTAGGATTTTTATTCTGGACATAATAAAAGCTTGCAAAATGACGGTCCTTGTTTGCATTCTGAAACTACCATATCCTACAGATACCAGCTTTAAGCCTGTGTGATTTAATGTGTTTATATGTCATGACTTTGCTCAGTGGATGTTGTGAAACAACTGCTGATACAGGGTGTTCTTGGAATGTCTGTTGAGAAACAGAAATCTCATTTTGCAGATTTGCAGGCCGCCCAGGAAAGTACAACAAGCTTTTTAACAGATGGAGACTGGAAGAGGTAAGCAACGCTATTTACTGTTCTTGTGAAATTTCTGTGAGTAAAAAGGAAATGGCTGAAGGACATGAATTTTGTTCAGTTTGAAAGATTTATTATTCCATCTAAGTGCAGTGAAGAGTAAACTCATATTTATAGCAAAGGGTAGGAAACGGGAGATGTGTTTTTCCTTCTGCGTTCTCTTCTGTGCTGAGTGACTCTGTGTGACACACCCAGTTCTTTCTGCCCCTCTCTTTGGGAAGAGCAAACCGTGATAGTCCCTTACCTCACAGGCACTCCTAAGTCCTACATGATTGGAATCTCCTGGGTATGTGAAATTTTTGGATGGAGGACATAAATATAACACCATCAACTTTTTTTACCAGCTTCCTAAGTTTCTGCCAGTGTAAAAGTACTCAGAATTGTATTTTCAAAATTTAGCTTAAAAGTGTGTTAGAATTGCACCTCCCTTGATATCACTAGCAGACACTAGATACAGGTTTCTTCTGTTGAGCCTTGGTAGCCACAGAGCAAAATGCCATAACTTTGTATTCCATGTTCTCAAAAAATACAATCCAGTTCTTCAAGAAATAATATGTCTAAAGGTTGTTCAACTAAAGTCTGTGTTAATATTTCTGTTATTAATATTTCTTTTAATATTTCTGTAGCTGGAGGTTAGTGATTTTCACCAAACATATTTGAATATTTTCCATTCACCCTGTGAACAAATAAAAATGAAAGGAATTCTGTGATTTTTCGCTACTGATCCTTTTTCATTTAATTTCAGTGTCATCCTAGTGGCTGCTTGATAGATTTGTGTTTGCAAATGGGAGTTATTATGGTTTTAAAACAAATGTGGAACAACTTCATGGAGCTGGGCTATCCGTAAGTTCAGATATTAAAATTTGTTTTACAAACAGTGATTACATATTAGTGTGATTCAGTGATAGGAAAAACTATTTTTTCATTTGAGTGGAGGGCAGAATTTCATCATTAAGTGAAATTCATTATCATCAATGATTGCTGAAGGCAGTGAACAGCTGAAATACTGATCTCTGGAAGTGTATGTTCATGAGCATGTAAAATAGGATTCTTCAGCATGCTGAAGTTTACATATTTCACATAATCACGGAAAACCTAATCATCAATGTTGATTTTCAATCTTCACTGAAGGGTAAGGAGGACTTGCTACCAGTGCTTACACAGGGCTTGTGTTCAGTACTAGCTCTGAGACTTAAAAATACAGTTGTTAAATACATAACTGGGTCTACATTCTTCCACTACGTGCTGTAAGAAGCGTAGAGTATAAATAGTCCACTTTTGCCAAAATAACTATTTCAAGTACAGCACGTGTTTGCAGTATGTTTCCACTTTTTGCATCTCACACGCTGTAAATTTATTCCCAAGGGAAGCATTAACTGCTGCTCTAAGATAAAGCTTCTCAGGGTATGTTAACCATCTAAATTGTTTATTGTGATTTCATTTTCTGTAGTACAAACAGAGCTGCTCAGCTGCTAAAGAGAGTAATGGGCTAAGAGTCTTGCAGCGCTCTTGAAACTAGAAGAATATGTTTTCAGTAAAGGCGAAAGGTTGCTCATCAAATATTAATTTAATCAAAGTCTCAACCTTGAAAATATGTCAGAAAGGGTTATGCTCACAAGGTGCAATCAATCTGCAAATGAGGGGCAGCGCACTGTATTGCTGTGGGACGTGAATTTCTGAAAAGAAGAAACCTACTTGAAGTATCAGGCTTCCTGTCTTCGCAGCCCGGCAGCATCTTCACTCAGTCTAGAATTTATTTTGGAACATGCTTGTAGACCTTTATGGAAGGCAGTGTTTCCTTTTGACAAAAACATTATATGCCACTCAGGCCTTTCAATAATAAGAGAGATCAAGAACTAAACACTAAATTAGCTTGATTAAAAATAGCAATGTGTTAATAAAAATACTTACAAGAAAAATTGTTTCCCATCTTCAGTCTCTTTTCGGTAATATCTAGAAACAAGTGATAGCCTTTAATTGCCACCTGTGACAGTAGTGGATAATATTTTTCATTTGTATAACATTTTAATTTGTGAGACTATTACCTACTTAATATTTATAACTACTTTGTGAAATGACCTCTGCACACCTTTAATAAAAAACAGTCTTAAATATTTGCAGCTCTAGCAATGCCTCTTTAGAGACTGCGTCAAGAAAAAAATATTTCCTTCTTCAAGAACAAAATATTCTGTAGAGCATCTAGATCTTCATGTTTGTTCAAAGAATAGTAGACATATTCTACTATTCTTAATATTCTAGTATCATAGAGTTCTTACTGAGCTCTACTTATTTGGTTTGTCTTTTACAGGATTAAAAATAAAGCATTATTTACTTTTTTAATGTTCTTACTATGCATGGGGTTTTTCCTGTTCTCTTTTTTATTTAGGCATACAGGTAGATCCTACAAAAAATCTATGCAAGCAAATTCCATGTTCTGAAAAGCTTCTGTGTACAGTACCTAACATGCTACATTAAATACATAATCAAAATCATAATACAGAATTGAGAACTTGTGGAAGTTCTTTGAATTATATCATATATGATATTGTGAATATTTCTAGAAAATGTCTAAGTAAACATTCAGGTGCCATTCAAAATACTTACTTCAAAACAATACCAGCAAGTATTGTGAATTACTGAGCAAGGACAGTCAATAATGCTCTGTTTATCTAATAAGTTTATTACAGAATTGGTGGTCACGACGCAAAATGAAGAGAGGAGGGCAATTAATGGAGCATAAAATTTCTCTACCTCAGTGGGAAAAAGATTGGAATCTGCAGCCTATGAATCTCCATGGTTTAATGGACGAATACTTAGAGATGGGTGAGCAAATTCAGGGAGATGTCAGTTTTCTGACAGAGACTGGAACTATGTTGCGCATTAAAATATCTTCTGCATTTCTGATTTCTAACCATAGAAATACCTGTCTAGTTTTACAGTTTGGCTTTACCACCATCTTCGTTGCTGCCTTCCCACTGGCACCTCTCCTGGCATTGCTTAACAATATCATAGAAATAAGGTTGGATGCATACAAGTTTGTCACTCAGTGGCGAAGACCTATGCCTGCAAGAGCAACAGATATAGGTGAGAGAACCTAATGATTGTCACTGTCGGGTACCGTCTTTTTGTGTTTCCTTCTTTAATGTAGCCTAAACCTTGAAATATTTCCTGCGTCAAGAGTGAAATTGATAATGTTAACCTACAGATCTCAATGTCCACTCTCCTGTTAAGCAACAAAAGCATACTCAGTTGCTTACCGAAGAGGACTCCTCAAATTTCCTTTCCGTTTCCAATGAGGGATCATAATAGTCGGAATTTTGAAAACAGGCTAAATAGTATTTTAGGCTTCTGATTTGTGGAACTCTAGGTCTAAAATGTTATCCAAAATAATATTAATTTAAAAGTTAAGTATAAGGACTAAAATTACTTTTGGTTTAAAACTGAATTAAATAAAAATAAGAATTCTCTTTCTTAAATCTTGTATTTGGCCTTTATAACCAAAGATTATGGTTATACCTTTGTTGCTTAGCTATTCCTTCTCAGCAGGGTGTGCCCTGCTGTAAGGGCAGGGCAAGTTCATTCAGGTGGAGCCAGTGGTGGCAGGGATGTGGGGACATGGCTTAATCTTCACTAGCTTTTCTGACTGAGTAACTCTTTCTCAATAAGAAAGGAAAACTGTATGACTAATAGTGACTTTAATATCACTATGATTTTTTTATGACTTAATATGACTGTTAAAACCTAATGACACTGTTGTCATTTCCCTTCTTTCTAGGTATCTGGTACGGGATTCTGGAAGGAATTGGTGTTCTGGCTGTCATCACCAATGCCTTTGTTATTGCCATTACTTCCGATTACATTCCACGTTTTGTCTATGCGTACAAATACGGTCCCTGTACAGATCAAGGATACAGACAAGAAAAGTAATTAAGATATTCTTTGTATTTACAGATATATTTCAGTGAAAGCACACTTTTGCTACTGTCATTCTATGTTAACATACTTAAGGTACATCAGTAACATTTCACCTTTTATATCTGTGTCAGCCTTCACAGATGTTGAGTACAAGTAACTCAGCCATTCCAGAGAATTCGCAAACTAACTCCACGGTTATAG
Organism: Charadrius vociferus; assembly: GCF_000708025.1. Classification (NCBI taxonomy): domain Eukaryota; kingdom Metazoa; phylum Chordata; class Aves; order Charadriiformes; family Charadriidae; genus Charadrius; species Charadrius vociferus. The sequence goes on from NW_009648636.1 coordinate 4,585,573, forward strand.
AAGTGGAAAATCATGTCTTTCCTTCTGAAGGCAAATAAGAAAGTTCAATATACATCATAGCAGTTTTCAGGCTTTCTCTAGATAAGCTTTTCTTTTCTGCAGTAGTTCTGGACTGTCTTCTCCCACCACACTCCCACACACAGATATATGCTCTCAAACCCTTTTTTATCCTAAGCCTTGTTCACTGTCAACTCTCTCCACTGGTGTCTTATCAGAACTGCTTGCAGGCAAGCTTCAGCAAGGTTGGCCTTGACTCTATTTAGCCTAGCTCCATATGGTGTCTACTCCATATAGAGTGTCTTACCTTCAAGCAAGGTATCCTGCCTATCTTTGCACCACCAGGCTGGTTTCCTCCACTCCTCTCCAGACACTTACCAATCTCTCAACTGTGGGTCCACCATGCTCTGTCTGCGTTTTCCACTCTCTATCGCGACCTTGTACATGATCTAAACAGATCACAGTATTTACAGGCATCTTCTCTTTCATTTGGAGACCAGTGCCCTACAGGTGGTTTTGGGGGGTGGTTTTTGGAGGGTTTTTTGTTGTGTGTTGTGGTTTTGGTTTTTTTTTTAATATGGGAGTGAGGATTACCTTGAAGTGTCACTTTGTTAATACTATAGCACATCTCACAAGCCCAACTTCCCTTCTTTATCACACAGGAGGAAGGATAAGAGTGAAAGCATCAAGGCTTGTCCAGCAAGCCAGTACCACTACACTCACAGAGCTCTGCCCAAACCGCAGGGCTCTGTCCTTCCTTCCCTCATTGCTCTCTCTCTGGTGATTTAAAATAGAGATTTATTCTTTCTGGGGTGTCATTTTTTAAGCACAAAAAGAATGAGGTGGGATAGGATGAAAAGAGACAATAGCAGAAAAACATTAGTGCTTAATGTGCACTACCCATTTAATAGAGAACTATGTAATTCTATTTCTTCTTTCGCCAGTAGTGATTTGAGGTGTCACAGCAAACCAGGATGTTCAGTAGGTATAATAGGATTCCTGATGTGTCTCTTTTTAAACGTTCTTTGCCTTTCAGAAGGCTCTTTGTTAAATTACAGAACAGGTTTCCAAGAAGATGGGATGTTTTACATGTCCCTGGATTTCCAGGAACAGACAAAAATTTCACTCCTACAGTCCTAATTCAGCGTATTTATGGGATTTCTGTCTTTAATGCTAACAAATCGTTGCCTTTAAGATGGTTGTTTGATATATATGCACTTTTCATTTTACTGTTGGTGAAAATTCTTCTTTGATTCAACTCATAAAACCTGTCATTTTTGAGGTTATGCTGCATGGCTGGTGGCAGATTCTGCAAGGATATTAAATTATTCTCCTCTCTGCCTCTGTAGCCGTCTTTCTAATTTCAGTAATTGTAGGAGACAGTGAAGAACACCATAGCCACATTTTTTGGTTTATATCTGCTGGTAGATGAGAAACAAAAACTTGAAAAGTACTGAAAATAGATTTTTAAATATTATTATCCCTGAAACAGATGTTCTTTGTTTCTTTCAATACAACTTTGCTTCTCTGCTTAAAATTTTAAAATTCTTTTGTCCTGATAAGCAAATAAAACAGTATGCTCACAATATGTGATAGCAGTAGATGTTTATATACAGGATCTGTGCTATATAACCACTTTAGGAAGAAAGCCCTGACCCCATGTCTTTTCCTTTCAGATGCTTAAAAGGATATGTCAACAGCAGTTTATCAGTATTTGATTTGAGCGAACTCGGGATGGGATATTCAGGATACTGCCGGTATGTTTCGATGCTCTCCCTTCTTGTAGTACAGGTGTAGACATTAATACAGACATTAAGTTGAAAGTCAGTGTTTAAATTACTGGCGGAGTGGTTTCTTTTTTGACTATAAAAGCATCGGAGTTCAACTTTGTTCAACATGGAAGTCTCAGGTGCAAACACAGTGTGACAGGACATAATACCAACACACTGGAAACCTGTGTTCTGAGTTTTTCCCAGGACTCTTAGAAACCGTGTCTTTTGCACCTCTATGAATTACTTCATTTTGAAGTTTCCCCAGCTGCCAAGAAGAGTCAAAATTCTCGATTTGGTTTGGTTAAGCATCCTGAGGTCCGTTAGTTAAAATACCTGATTAAAATTTTTGTTGTGGCTCTAACCCAGGTCAAGGTCCCAAGCAGTTATGCAGGATGAATACAAGAAATTCAGCATAAAAATTAAATACCACATTGCATGAGTGCGTTCCTTCTGGTTTCAGATTTAGTTTTACAGTCAGAGTTAGCTTGAATTGACTCAGAAGTTACAGAATCGTGTTACATTTATGCAGACTTTGTCTGGAGAATCTCAAATGCTTAGAAGCAAAGACAAGAACCAATTTAGAGTCAACACACTTGAACTTGACACTCCAAGGTGTCAGCTTTGTAACAATAAAATAAACTGTTTGCTCTGAATTTTTGGAAGCAAAAAGTGCCATCTTTTAAGCAGCCCTATTTAATTGCCTGTATTGTGAACTACTCTTCTCCTTTTCTGTTTAATTCCTCTTGAAGTATGCTTTCACTTCAGCTTCTTTCCTTTTAGCCAGATCTGGGATACATTAGAGAGCTCTTCACCGTCTTCAGGTTTTTAAGCACAGCCTAACTTACTGGGCTTTTCTTTGCTTTACAGGTACAGAGATTACAGAGCCCCACCATGGAGTTCAACTCCGTATGAATTCACTTTGCAGTTCTGGCACGTCCTGGCAGCGCGACTGGCCTTCATCATAGTATTTGAGGTTAGTCATGGAAATTCTTTTTTACCTCTTCAAAGTCCGAGTTGATTTTGGTTTTTTTCTTTACAGTAGTCCCTTAAATAAATTGTCAGTATTATCAACTGCTTGTTCATTACAGTCAAGAGAGAGGAAAAAAAAAGTCGCCCTCCCCAAACTGTTGTCAATCAGCAGCTTCAAATTGAATGGACAGTGCATGCACAGACTTTAGAGTCCCGCCAAAATCATGTTTCCTTAACAGTCATCTTGTAAATCGTGTTGGTTCCCAACCAAATCTTTCATGTTTTATTGACAAAGAAGAAATGCAACTTATGTGCATAATGAGCACAGTTATTACAAGTTAAAATGTGTGTCAGGAAAATGATACGTGATTGTAGCCTAATATAAAAGTCGAAATGTGTGTGCTGACTTTGAAGAATGTATTACATACTGTCCAGGAATCTGGTTACTTACTTCGATTACAAGCTCTTAACAAAGACTGCTCGTAGGTAGTGTTTGCTATCGTTATTCAAACTAGCGTATCCTTCCGTCACATCTTCATTCAGGTTACCAGCTATACCCTTGGTTTTACTGTTCAGAACACTTGAGCATTTTCACATTTCTGATAGACCACTCATTTACTCCTCTGTGTGTGTCTGTATTAAAAAAATAAAGGAGTTGCTTTTCAGTCATGAATTGAATCTCAGTTCCAGTTTTGCCACAGACTTTTATGCCCTAAAATGTGGTCCTAGAAATGTATATTTATGCATCTTTGAAGCAATTATTTTTGTTCTTCTTTTCAGCACCTTGTTTTTGGAATAAAGTCTTTCATTGCCTACCTGATTCCAGACATGCCCAAAGACTTGTGTGACAGAATGAGGAGAGAAAAATACTTAGTCCAGGAAATGATGTATGAGGCTGAACTGGAGCATTTACAGAGAGAAAGGAAAAAGAATGGGAAGCAGTATCACCACGAATGGCCTTAGTCACTACCATGCTGCAACAAAAACACTGTTTGGAAATTGAAGAGTACAGTTACAAAATGAAGTTGGAGTCTGGCATCAGCATGTGAGGTTCACGGTGTATATATGTTCTTGCTGGGCAGTACAGTTGCAGACTTTGGTGGGAACTGGAAAATAGATGCTTCCGATGAAGAAAATGAGGAGCCTTACCTGTAACTGGTTAGTGGTGAGCACCAAGAAGAATTTGCACTCAGGAATGTGCGAACAGCTTAAAAATTTGGACACTCTGGTTTAAAAAAAGGCAATGAATTTTCATGCTGTTCGTGAAGGATACTAACAGCATAACGAAAATAAAAAAATACCCACGAACTTATACAGTAAGGGCATGACTAAAACCAACTTACATGATATCCACTACTTCTACAGCTTCTGATTGCTCAGCTCCATCTGTAATGCCTCTGAAGAAAAGAGCAATTGTTGCCTTTGTGGCCATAATTTGATATAAATGATCTTTCAGGCTTACTGTTTTGTCAGGTTTGTCCTAGTCTCTTGTTGAGATTGTGGATGTGGTCCTACCCTAAAAAAGGGGTCTATGGCTGCTTAATATATACTATGCAGTTTAAGATTTGCACATCAGTGTCATTAATTTATCCTTCTAGTTGAAAACCAAAAATTCTAAATTCAAAGAGAAAACAGCAGCACTAAGAGAACGCATCGCCTTGCCCACATTGCAGCTATATTTGAAAATGACATGGCTGTTGAGTTGTCTTTCCACTTTCCTGTGCAGAAAGGCCACCTCCACACCCTTCCAGGATGAAAGAACTGTCATTTTCATGCTCTGATGTAGCATGCAGATGTCTAGCTGTGTTACTGTTCCCTTTGGCCTGTCTGGGCAATGATTCCATGACTTCACAGAATGCTAACTTGAAATATGCTCATACAGTGCAAATGACTTCGTCCTGAATATACAATTAACTCTTTATAGTATGCAAGCTTATGCAGATATATATCAGACATACAGTATAACATTGTGACTTGCTTGTTCAGGGAAGGAGAAGCAGAGCACTTTATAACAATGCTCTTCTTATTGTAATAGTAAATGTTCCAGTAATGTGCACTTCTTTTATTGGCCTAAATAAGTCAAAGCATGGGAGTTAGATACAGGCAGATATGTATACAGGTTGTATATAAATGCACACACACACACAGTGGTTACTTTTAGATTTTTTATTATTATTTGTATGCCTTCTTACAGTTTTGGGGGGCTTTTTGGATAAAATCATTATAAAAGGTAGATGTTCATTTAAAGAATCAAATCTCAGTTTTTATGTGTATACAGCATACAGCAGTGTTGCTTATGTGACATTTTGGTGATGAAATTGTCTGTTAGTAACATTTCATAATGTGGGAAAAGACAAACGCTTAATTTAAACAATGTAAACAAGTGTGCAGGGCTCACTTGCAGAGAAGAGAGTGGAGAAATAGTTACAAACATTCTGTTTCTCTTACACAATTTTAAATAATGCTTCTCTATACTGGATGAGAAAAATTAAAAAAAAACGAAGAGTCAACAAAGCACAGTAACTATAAAGGCTGCAAATTTTAACTTTTTTTTTTTAGGGATAAAACTGCAGCAAAATCACCGCTGACAGATTTGAAAAGACCGGAATTTTTACTACTTACCAATACCCTATTGAACCAAAAAGTGTGATTCCAGTATTCACTTGCATGTGTTAGCACAATCGTTGTAATTTATCATGCCATATAAAGTTAATTTTAAGAGTCAAGAGCCCATCAAAGTGGATGAGTAGGATCTATTGTATCCAGAGGGCCCAGCATCAGAGCTTAAGTTCTTTAGTCATTTCACCATGTGCATGAAATTTCTTGGTTAACTCCAGCTCTCTGTGACCAGACAAGGCAACCGTGGGAGTGTCTACAGTATTGCACAACGGAGGAAAGAAGTTGGAAGGTGTGGTCTAATCAGATATATTACCCATTAGTTCTGTGAAAAAGGGCTGGTGGAAGTCAGCTCCCCATACTTTGGAAAGGCTGTTTTGTTCCTTCATATGCTGGGTTGTGCGTTAAGTTCCTCAGGAGTCCTTATCAGAAATAATTAATGCACTCCACTCAGTGCTTATAGAATCACACGGTTTGATTTAATTTATTGTCTCTCTCATTCTGTGGATTATCAGCCACTGTTTGCCAGCATTAATGGTGTGTCACAGCTTCTGGTTTTGTGCCACGTAGCAATAGTACTTCAGTTCTTCAGAAGGTCACAGATGAGCTCTCTTTTTAATGTTTTCTCTAAAAACAAAATGCCTTGGCTGGCCCAAGGTGTAAAGATACAGGATAAAATTTGGCCAAAATCAGAAATATTGATTGATTATTTTATACTTTCCTGTTTCTGCTGTGGATATTAGCACATGTCAGTACGTACTTTGGCAAATTCCAATTGGTCTTAAAAAACACATGGGAAAGAAAACCTTTTTGTATTTGAGATTTAAATATGTATATTATTAATGATTTTCAACACTGGTGTATATGAGTATATGGAAGGCAAGTATGTAGATCTGACATTGTGCATTTTACTCACTGGAAAAGCACAAGAAGTTTTGGAGAAACACTGTGTGTGTTCCTTTTACTTTTGGAGGACATCGGCAATGTTTAAAGGTTTTGCCACTATCTAGCCATCTGCTTAAGCTGAGAAAACTTTTTGCTAGACTTCGTTTAGTATGCTGTTTGCATTGACTGCACGTTATTTTACTGAAGTATAAGGCACACACTGTCCTCAGGAATAATGTATTTTATGAATGGTGAATGATCTTTTCATATTCTAAATATTGTCTTTCCAAACAAATGAGCAGTATGAATAGACTGTGCATGCAAGCTGCGTTTGTGAAATCTGACAAAGCTTTAGAACTTCAATTTGTGCAAAAATGCTTTAGATCGTTGCAGATCTAATCTATGACAACTTTGCTCTATGCATGCGCCCTTAGAGAGACTGCATGAGCAACTAGATATTTTTAAATGCAAAGGATTAGTCCAAAATGTCTTAATTATTCCTAACCAAATTCTGTGTCTTGATTCGGACAAAAGAAATTTCCATTTCAGAATTAGCAAAAAGTCCGCATACACTATACACATCTCATTTCTTACGACTTTTTATTCTAAATTTGTGCCTAATGTGTGAGATCTGAATTCTGGTGACTAAAACAGGGGAAAAAAAGAGTTCTGCTTCATTAGCCATCCTAATGAGAAGTTCCTTCTTAGACCTCAGAATTGGTCTCTGTACAGAGGGATGCATTAAGAGCTCAGTACTCACAGCTGAGCGCTAACGGGGATGCCTGAAGATTGAGCACTGAAGATTGCTGTAATTTCATTTCCTTACCAGAAACGCAGCACAGCGATCGAGCATCCTGATAGAGTACTAATATTTGGAAATAAGGCAAACCACGTGATGGCTTTTTTTTTCCTACCCCTTCTTGTGAAAGGATTTATAGAGAAAATTTAGGTGAACTTTGACATTAATGTTGATGATGACAAGGCTAAAATTTTCATAGTGATGAAGGACGATAAGTGGGTTTTTGTTAGATGTTTCTTTGGAAGTACATATCTTCATTATGACAAAACACACATCGGCTGTTGCTATGCCGCTTTCCAACAGCAGCTTGTCTTAAATTGTGTTCTGAGGATCAGTTAGGCTCAATTGTGTCTTGTGGAAAGCCCAAAAGAAAAATGTCCGGAGGGCCTAGTGAAAATAGGTTAATAGGTACATTCTGTAATGCGTAAATTCATAACTCTCCTGAGGTTTCCTTCAGAAAAGTTTCTGCAGAAGGAAAAATATCTTGGGAAACGCAGTGAGTGTTAATATGGGGAAAGGCAAGAACTTTGGTGATATTTTATTCTTAATGTGCCATTATGATGATCGGTCTATTGTAAGTAGTGCCCATCTGCAGTTTCCTTGCGGCACCTTCTTCCACTGCAGACTCCAAACGGGAGTGCTGCCAGAGAGAATTTCTAGAGCTGTGGGATCCAGTGGCGTTCCCTGCGAAGTCCTACATGGCATCATGGGTCTTATTAATCTTTTGCATTATGCCACAGTTTGTTCAGGGGCAAATTAGTTTATAGATACTTAGAAGCATCATATTATTTGGATTAACTGAAAATGATCTGTGTCCATAAAATGAAAAGAAACCGTTCGTACAGAATTAACTTACAAGTGTCACAAATTTTCATCAAAACTATTATGAAGTAGAATTTTTTATACAGAGTGGGCAATGGCCATATCAATAAAACTCATTTTATAGAAACAGCTAAATATGAGGGCAATAAACTGGATGGAAGATCAAACAATCGTGTTTTTCTATTAAGTGTTACATAGGAGAAAAGGCACAGAGATAAAAATAGTGGTATCGGCCATCACTTACAATGAAGTAGTACTTCCCAAAGCTTTTTTTTTTTTTTTAATTCTCATAAACTACTAATGTTGCTTATTTGGGGGTGGAGGTTGAAACAAATATACAGCCAGCCTTTCCTAATAATGTTTATTTGGTGTTCAAGCTGACGCTGGAATTCAAAGAGAATTCCCCATTTAGACAGACTTGTTGGTTTGTTAGTTCCAATGCATATTTTGTCTGACTAAAATGCATGCAGGGACACTTTTTGAAAGCGTTTAGTTAACTAAATTCCCGTGGCGGAAAATTTAGCGTCTTTAGAAGGTCCCCATGTCTTATTGTACTCAACCTCATGCTCGCAAAGCCCGTGTTCTCCTGGGGTAAAAAGTGCCAAGGCAGCGTTGTGAGGCGGGGGATGAGCAGAGGGAGCAAAGGGCTCCTCTTCACTTCAGCAAGTTTTGCTCCGGAATCCTGAAGGTGGAGCATGTGAGAGCCCTCGTGATCCTTCTCCTTTTCTCTTCTGGCTCATTCTTGTACTTATCCTCAGTGTTTTATTAAATGATGCCGTCTTGCTGACAGTCCCATTTCCAGGGCGATTCTGTAACTGCAGAGTGTTTTGCAGGCTCCTTTTGCGTGTCCCTAACTGAGAAGCCAAAGCAAAAAATGCACAAATACTGGGGTTTCTGGTGCTTTTTACAAATTGATATGCATTGGACGGAGCGGTGCGAGGAAGCATGTGGTGCACCCTACGTGTGCCATTAGGTCACCCATTTCTGGATCTGTCCCTTCAGCCACTTTCCCAAACACTACATTTTGCACTCCTGATGTCCCTCCCTACATGCGTACAGGCGTCCTAAATACCCTCCACAATCCTACTATTTTAAAATGTATATAATAGATTCATATTGACAATTTTTGTCTAATATTGCCAGTGAAACTTCATTTACCAGAAATTTGTATTGGCATGATTTTGGCATAGTCGTGATAGCACAAAGTTACCACAAGAGCACAAAGTTCTAACGGCACAACAAGAAACTGAAGAGAGATCACTTGGCTATTCCATGTTATACGGGAATTTTTGAAATCCAGGACTGGGATTTAGTCTTGAAATGTTGATGGTCTCTTCCCTCCTCACTGCACTGGAAATTACCTTCTGTTAGTTCTGTTGGCTCATTCTAACTTTTGGCCATAACCTTGATAACGTTCTATGTTCTCTGTAGTTTGCTTTCTTATTGCTCTGAGGTAGTTGTTAGGATGCTGCCGGGTGAGAAATTAGGATTAAACCCAAAGCAGTCTAAAGCTAACGAGATTCTAAACACTGAGAACACGACGATTTTTCTGTTAATAACGGAATTCAGATTCAGATCACCTTTTTATTTTGTGTTCTATTTAGATGACTCAGAATTTTGTACTGAAAAAATCTTCCAAACTGTTGGCTCTAATTTTTACATAGAGTAGTATCACTGAAATTTCCGTTCTTTGAAATAATCTCATGTAAAATCTGAGTAACATAGTTCCATCATTTTTTTACTCTGGTAGTCCTGGCTAACTTGCAATATCACGATCGTAAGCGATTTCTTAAAATGTGTATATATTTGAAATTTATGTAATATTTAAATACAACTTGGTTTCTAAGTAAGGAATGAAGATAAAATTTCAACTATTTTTTCTATTCATAAATCCACACTTTGTAAGTAATATTTAAAATAGAGATTACAGTACCACAGAGCGTTTCAGAGAAATTGACTTTTATGCACTACAAGCTACAAGTTCCTCTGGCCTGACAGCTTTCGGTTTCTTTTGTGTTTTAAGATTGCTTTTACAAGCCGATACGTACCCCAGAATTAAAAAAAATTCACTGAGGAAAAAGTTGTTGATCTGATTAACTATTGTAAGACACTTTTGGCATAAATTTGTCTTTGAGATGCTGTTTACTTTATCAAGGTTTACATGTACAAATGCAACTACTTACTGTATCATACACATTTGAATATTGCATTTTTTCAGTAATAAACTTGGATATCTTTGAAAGAGACTTTGAGCATCATTGTTCCTCATATTCAAAGTTAATTTAAAAAAAAATCATAGACTCGAAAAGTGAGTGCTCATGGGCCTTGAAATCACAGGAAGCAATTTAAGGGTTTAAACTTGGCTGGGACACTTGTTTAACTTTTAACAATTAAATACTCCCTTAGTGTGCTCTCAAGGCACATACAGACTCACTTTTCAAATTTTCAATCATTTACGCTCTACTGCTTTCACTAATGATGAACAATTTCTTAAATTTAAGCTGTTGTTTTACAATTTACATATTCCTAGTTTCTCAGTCACGTTTTTTCAGCTCAGGTGCACAGGCTGCCTCTTCCCCGGACGGGTCAATGGCTCAGGACGCCAATGAAACGAGAAGATAAGAAGATAACTGTAAATGACACTGAGTATTTAATCAGAGTCATATTTTTTTCTGAATTCCAGTTTTGCTAGGTCACATCCTTAAATCTTCATAGAAGACTTCATAATCAACTACTGCTTAACAATTTAGTATGTAAGTCCATGTGTTGGGCTTAATAAAACCTGGCGGCATGCCTGGCTCCTCTATAAATACAGAAAACACGTGGGCTTGACGAGCAGCTTTAGTTGAAACAAAACTAGTTCAGAAATACGAAGTTAAAGATAAATACTTCAGGATATTTCTTCAAAGATGTTTTGAGAGAACGCGATTCTAGCCAACCTCGCGCACTTTTTTGGACGCTGAATGGACAAACTAAGATTCTTGTTTGCGGCAAAGGACTTGAAAAGATACGGAGTCTGTAGTGAATCCAATGTAAAGGTGTTGTTCAACTTGGGGGGGGGGGGGGGGGAAAGAAAAAACAAACAAACCAAAAACCTGAAAAATGCAACCTGTGCCTCTTCCAGCATGCAGAGCATAACAACACTGCAATGATAAGTGCCCCAAGAAATACTCAGAGCAGGCTTGGTCGTTTTCACAGTCCGATGTCCCCGAGTCGGATATCCTCCAGCTACCAGTAGAGGGAGGAGGTGTTTTTCATCCACCATCTAACTCGGCAGCTTCACATTGCTCTTTTGAACCACTTTCACTCCAGAATTAATTTACATCCTTAAGAGACATAGTTAGGCCCTCTTAATATAACCTAAGCAATAACGCGTGTGGTCGTGAGATATCAATGGTACAATAGTATTATATCCCAAGTTTCCATCTCTGCCTTGATATCCATATCAAGTGGGGAAGCAGGACCAGAAAGCATTCCATGTGACACAACGGCTGCCAGCCCGACCCAGCTGTAAGCTCTGATGAGATTATAAAAGTGATGTAAAAGGGATTAACACAAATATTGACTCAACTCTCCTTTTGTTGACAAACTGTCCTGCCCAAGTGAGACAGTGTCATTTACAGATTGCTGTTCCTGTTCTTGATTGAATGTCCTGGGAGACCTTGTAGCAACGCTCCAGCATTTGAAGGGGGCGTACAGGAGAGCTGGGGAGGGACTTTTTACAAGAGTGTGTAGTGATAGGACGAGGGGGAATGGCTTCAAACTGGAAGAGGGGAGATTTAGGTTAGACATTAGGAAGAAATTCTTCACTGTGAGGGTGGTGAGACCCTGGCACGGGATTCCCAGAGAAGCTGTGGCTGCCCCATCCCTGGAGGTGTTCAAGGCCAGGTTGGACGGGGCTTGGAGCAACCTGGTCTGGTGGGAGGTGTACCTGCCCAGGGCAGGGGGGTTGGAACTCGATGGTCTTCAAGGTCCCTTCCAACCCAAACCATTCTATGATTCTATGACCCTTCCCAGGGGTAGGGCATGAACACAGACAGGGGACGTAACTTCAAGGCCCAGGGTGACCAAGGTCTACACTGTAAAGATGGTTGCTGACAAAGCAAAAGCAATAGCTGGGCTCTTCAAAGCAGTATCAGCTAAACGTCAGCTGGGTCTATAACTGAGTGCTCTTTGATATTTTCATTCAATCTGTTTCATTCAATTGTGAGTTTTGTTTAAAAACAAATACGTTTATCCAAAAAACTGCATCCAGAAGTTTATGAAGGTGAGGGGTGGTCAGCTGAGTTTGTTTTACAACAGGCAAGTTTTAGAGGAAATGTGTTTCCGTGAAACAGGGCACTTGGTGGACTAGGTACCTTCTTCCAAGGCATTTTAACAGACAGATTGTTTTGCCTAATTATGTGTCTTTTTTCAAAGTTCATCACGTATTATCAATTAGGAGGCATCATCACCAAATGTCATTTTATTTTCTCTATTGCATAAAGGCAGCAGATGGACCTTTTCGAGCTGAGAGGAAGTCTTTCCAAGATTAACGCGGATAAAGAACACTCCTGAATTCAAAGTAAAATTTGTTCCTCTCTTCTGTAAGTTTTACAATAAGACATTACAAAGAAATCTTAGTTCCATGGAGGAAGCAAACATGATTAACTCAGTCACCAAAAGGCCGGTCTGGTCTACACAATGTTCCTGTGAGGAGGCTTTTTGCGATACCCAGGAACGGGCTCAGCCTGACCTCCCGCCTCTCCCCTCCCTCAGGGGGCCCTTCGCAGTCTCACCTTAGTGAGAGACCTCCGGAACTTCTCCCAAGTCTCCCTCTCTCTCAAGTTCACCTTTGCACGTTTCCCTTCAATGAGCAGTTACTGAACAGAGCGCGTGATAGAGACGTGTCGCGGCTACTTCCAAGCAGAAGATTCCACGACAGGATTCATGAAACATTTCTTTTGAAACAGCGGTGCTTCCAAAACCCCCTTGTCCGACGATTTCCCGTTTCTGTCACGAAATTCATAAATAAAAATCTGGCCTTTATTGCTATAGAGAGCCATTGTTCCCTCTTGGTCATCTACAAGCTGCGATAAAAAGAGCTCTTCGTTTCCGAAGCTGGAGAAATAAAGTTTGATTAAAAGTCCCTTGTCCCTCAGCTTCTAGAGGCGAGATTCTCTGCTCATGTTAGTATAGGATTTTTCCTCAGGATTGTAACCAGGGAACTGGCGTTTGTTTTCTCTGTTGATACTATTCTTGGAGGTGTCGTCTGTTCCAGTTTTATTTGCAACAACTCTCGGCAGATTCTTTTCAAAGTCCACCTGAAAAAAAAAGGAAGAACATGCCCTAGCAGTGTGACACCTGTATTCACGGCTTTTTTCCTTTGCTTAAAGTGTATCTTGTTGCATTTTGAGATTTTGACATCCTTTCTTATAAACCTGAGGAGTTACTTCACTAAGTGAAATCACCCTCAGACCCACAAACGGGCACTTTTTAGTGTGTGGCCCCTCCATATAAAACCACTGATTTTCTCATTCCCCACCCAGAAAGTCTTTGGCAAAAGCAACAAAAATCACTTCTCACAACTCTGTTCGTGTAAAAGTCTTGGAATGTGCCCTCAGCGCACGCCCAATCACTTAAGTTTAGTTTTTCATTTGCATGTTGGTGGATTGGTTTTTTGTCTGGCCTGTGTTTGCCTCAGTGGTTTCACATTGCAACTACCCGATTCATGTTGTTATTCTACACTTTAAGCAAATACAGGCAATAAATGTGTATGTGAATTATTTGATTTTTTTACTGCTTTTACTGAGATGATTTTTTTTCTTCAGGAAAGTTCTAGATGAAGTCTGTGTCGAACACCTACAAGCCAAGTGAAACAGCTGAAGCAAATCTAGAGCCACAGCTGCTCTCCAAATTAAACCATCAACTTTAATGTCAAAGGTGGGTGGGGGCACAGCTTCTCCCTTATCGCCACGTTCTGTGAGCCTTGCGGCTGACAGATTGCTTTCAAGATTTAAGGGAACCTGTAGAGCACCTCAAAGGAGATGAAAACATATGTATTCCTTTACGTCCCTTTTCCAAACTTAACAGGTTCTGCTAAGATGGAGCAATGCTGTTTCTCTGCAAAGGGTTGCAACACTGCAAGAAAACGAGGTGCTCGTTCTTCGTGGGTTGTTAACGAGCTATGAAGACCTGAGACACCTGGGGAAGGGCTGGTCCTATTTCTATGGAGGAGGAGGAGGTGGTGCTGGGCAGGAGAGAAGTTCTGCTGGGTCTGGAGGTGGGGATGGCAGCAGCAGGAGAGCTTTGTGGACATGTGAGTACTAATGCTTTTCTCTCTGTGCTGGGTGGGAGGAGGCAGTATCTCCCTGAGTTCCTCTCTGGGGCGTAAAGTGCAGTTTTGTCCCAGCTCGGCTGGCGGAGCAGGGAGAGGGGGGTCATTCCCCATTTCATGGGCTGCTGGCCATCCCGAGGGCTGTTTGCCTCCACAGACCCCAAGTCCCCATGTGCTGTGTGAACAGGGGAAATTGGTAACTTATTACTGACTAACGCTGAGTAGGGGGGTTGGGCTGATCTCATTCCCAGCCCGTGGTGCCTATGCAACATCCCTTGTGTAACTTTAAAAAGTGATGGTGGAAAGCTGGTCTGCTCCCCATGGGACATTCACCCACCGCTCCTGGTCCGCGGCAGCGCTGAGCCCACGGGTGCAGGTACTCACCTCCGGGCTGTCGTGCCGCACGCCGCACCAGAGGCAAGCTCGGAGTCTTTCGGACCAGAAGCAAAAGAGGTTGCAGACCGGCTTAATTAACACGGGTGGGATATCTTCTCCTTTACTTGGTCCTGCAAGAAGAAAATAATGACACATAAGTCTACAGAAAGCCAGGTGGGAGCCTCAGAGCATGAGGTGAGCGGGATGGGAGCCTACCACCCTCTCCTGACCCTGTCCCTCACGAGCCCGTTGCTGGGCTTTTTTAGAGCTCTTTCAACAGCTGAATCAGATTATTAAATGCAAAAGTGTTTATAGATATAGACCACCAACCTGTCATAAAGCTGATCAACAGCCCGGTGACGGCACAGCCGAGACAGCCGATGGCGCTGAAGTAGAGGTAGGACAGGGAGTACCAGGTGTCTGCCAGCAAAGGCCTGGGGAGAGGGGACAAAGGGGAAAGAAGCAGGTAGAGATGACCGATGGGTATGTTCACGTCATCTCTTGACCGCACTGGCAAAACACAGCTCGTGCCACAGGAGGCGGATGCTCGGTGCTCCCGGCCCGCTTACCAGCTGTACCCCAGACACGCCGTGCTGAAACACAACCCAATGCGGTAAGGATAGGGGAAGATACCTGTCTGGGGTGGCCGTGGGAGCTGCTGTCGTCAGCGCCTCGGTGCTGTTGGCCAGTGTGCAGTTGAGGGTCAACAGTGGCAGAGGAATAGACTTTGTCGGTGGTGCAGGGTAAATGAAAGAGCCCGTACCGGCCCAAAAAGCTAAGGTGATCCCAGCTAAGAGGCCTCCGGTAGCACCCTGGGCAGGTATGGAAAGATAACGTTAGAGATGATGCGTGGGAAGTGCTTCTCTGCGAACGTGAATTAGGAAGGAAGAGGTGATGGCTGGTTACAGTCTCCATCAGTGTAAGTCGCTTCTGCTTTCTCTCGACCGAGGTATAAAACGCGGCGATTTATTGCCCTCTGGTAATAAGAGTTGAGGCAAAAATGCAATGATCAAAACTACAATACAGAGTTGTGTTTTACTTCTGGGTAAATGTGGTGGAACCACTCATGGGGCAATATGAAATGAACTCAAGTCGTGGTTTGCCTGAGCTAACGAAGGCAGAGCAGTTGAAATCATTCTGTGCATCCCAAGGTGAACATAGGCTGGGGCAAGTATTGAATATTTATTTTTCTTTTTAATGAAAGAGAAGAAACTTGGAAATAAAAATAATTTTTTAAAAACTGCTCATGTGGATCTAATCACTGATTATTCCACAGTTGGGTAGAGTTAAATTTAAATGGGATAAATTCTGAAAGTGGAAAGGGACCGAAAAACAGATCCTGGACTCCTCAGGCTCTAAATCTGAAAAGCAGCCCAGAGACTAAACCTAAAAAAACCAAACAAGGTGGACTCTTAACCAAACAACACCGAGAGATTTTCTTTTAGAGAAGGGTTTGGTTTGTTTGGTTTTTTTTTTCCCCTTACCTTCCAGTTAGCACAAGGAAACACAATTCCCAGGGTAAATAATCCCAGCATGGGCCCCCCGCACATCCCGTGGATGGAGAGGGAAGCCTGTGGACGCAGAGAAGAGACAGGAGCTCAGTGCAGCAGCTGGAGGGAGCGCGCGCGGTTCTGGTTTCGATCTGTAATTTTCAGAGGGAAATGGTGGGGGAAAAGGGACCAACAGTGATTTCAGTCCGCAATTAAAGAATCGCGCTCAGTATTGTTTCCCAGCAGTGAGTAAATAGTGACGGAGTGGAGGGATTTAGGATATTTTTTTTTTTTGCCTAGTTATTCCTCTCCGCAGTGTCTGCAGAAATTGTTCAGGTAATCTGGCAGTCCCCAGGGATGTCAGCATTATTCAGTTTGTTGCATTTCTGTTCATTCACGGTCGGTTCGCTGCATTTCTGAACCACGAGATACCTGCACAACTCCTCCCAGCAGCGACGCCGCTGCAGCCATTGAAGTGCACAGGACGCCGTATAATATACCTGGAAAAGATCAGGTTGTTGGTGCTGGTTAATAGTGTGGATAATTTCTCATTCACCTGGTGTCCGAAGCAACTGGGCAGCGTGGAGAAATTTGCACTTTGGGCTTTGATGTTTAAAGCAGACCATTAAGTGCTTAGCAGCATCTTGTGTGAGGTCTTGCTGGGTTTTTGGTCGGTTGCTTTTTCTTATAGAATCATAGAATGGTTTAGGTTGGAAGAGACCTTAAAGTTCATCTAGTTCCAACCCCCCTGCGCTGGGCAGGGACACCTCCCACCAGACCAGGTTGCTCAAAGCCCTGTCCAACCTGGCCTTGAACACCACCAGGGATGGGGCAGCCACAGCTTCCACTTAGAGATGAAATTAATTTATAAGTAATGTCTCATGTAGGAATCACAGCATGGTCAGGGTTGGAAGGGACCTCTGGAGATCATCTAGTCCAACCCCCCCGCCAGAGCAAGGTTACCTACAGCAGGTTGCACAGGACGGCGTCCAGGCGGGTTAATGTTTCTGTTGCCTTTAAATAACGCTTTTGAAATAATCTAACGAATGAATCGAGCAATGATAAACAACATGGCTTTCTCCCTTTGACACCAGTTTTAACTTTACGCTAGACAAAACTCTGTAGGTAGCAGTCTTGAGGAATGCCAACCAAAACTCATCTTCTGTGCTGGCACACCTTTACAAAGATGAGTAAAGGGTTATGATATTATTACAATACTTATAAAAAGTTAATGTAAGAACTACATTGATATTCTTTCTGTATTGCAAAGATAATCCAGAGTGTTCCCCAGAATTTTCAGTAGACAAAACTTTTTGAAGGGTTTTGAGTAGTGCGTGGGCTTAGTTTTACTGAAGTATCATGCTAACGTTCCTCCTGAGAGTTTATAGAGGGTTGTGCTCCTGTGGAGGTTTCCGAAGCACAAGTGTGTTTCTGAAGTAGCGTCAGCAGACAGCGCTCTCGGCTGCTCACAGAACTGCTCTCAGAGCCAACTGAGAGTCCGAGACTCTCGAGGCTCTGAGTATACAAAATGCTGCCCTATTTTCTCCTGTCGTGATAGGAACTGGGGGGGATGGACACCTTTGCTGTCAAACCAATGGATCCCATCCGGGGTACCTACATAAGCCTTTGCTGATCCACGTGCTCATCTTCTCAGAGAGGTTCGGGAAACCTTTCTTGACCAAGTCTTCAAAGGTAACAGTTGCTAAAGCGTTGATGCTGGCAGCTACTGTGCTGTAGAAAGGGAGAAGAATGTGAAGGAAATAGGAAGCAATGTAGTCTGAAATCAAGTTGTATGAGTAATTGTTTAGAGCCTCTTGTTCAGCATTAATGCTAGCAAATGTACAGTTCTTGAAGAGTATTTTTCACGTATGATGCGGTTGCTGGTGAGGTGTCTGTCCCTTCTGCGATTGCTGAGGGCCCTGCTCCACGCTGGCACAGAGCAAGGTGCAAGCTCATCCTGACTGACCCTGCAGTCTACCGAGCTCCAAAGGCCATGGAAATCTAGACATGTTCCAGAATAAAGGTACTACTCCCTTCTAAGTCAAAAGATGTGCAGTGACCAATAGCGATACACTGTTCTTCCACAAAACGTCTGTTCTATTTTCTGTCCTAACTGAAAAATATGGAATAGGAATACTTGCACTTTTAGTGAGGTGTTTGGCAAATGCTATCTTTGTAGGGGAGGTGTTGGGGTTTTTTTTGTTGTGTTTTTTTTGTGAGAATATGGCAGTGGCAATACCTCCAGCACTGTATTTGGTACTCGGTGCCCCTAACTCGGTTCTCTAAGTCTCCTGCCAGGAGCAGCTGGTGCCTTTTATGCCGGGCTTTTCTTTTCTATAGGGTTGGGGTTTCTTGTTTTGGTTGGGTTTTTTCCCCCTGTTTTGATAGCTTTCTCTTGATTTTTCTACAGATAGGAATCTTTAAAAACAGCCTGTAGGAGATTGACTCTGTGACGTTTGAATAATGGCACTGTGAACTTGATTCTTCTTTCTTTTTTACGCCCTGTGAAGTATTGGTGTTTGGTCTATAGAGGATAGAGACTACAATAACATGCAGCACCCCCCTGGAGAACACAGTTTCTAAAACTTCACTGTGCAGACACCTCTTTTCCTACTCTAACTCTGTTCCATGTGCAGACAGGCTTGCTGAGAAGATCTCTGCCCCTAATTAGGATATTGCTGCAGTCAGGTTAGGTAAAGGCAATGTCATCATGAGGAGCTCCAAAGGTATTTCAGGAAGCTGAGCTCAGTTTTTCTACTCTTTTGCCTGTATTGATAATGTTGTTCCAACATTTTGGGATAAAAAAAAAAGATACTGGAGAATTGGAGCTAGGCTTTGGCTTAACTATAATGTAATTCAGCAAAGCATGACTGCTGCTTATAGAATGTGCTAAGGAAAACCGCTGGGCTTGTCTTAGCGTTTCAGGTCTTGACCTCCTTCTGGGTCCTCAAGAAATCAATTGTATGCAGCTAAAATGTAATTTCAGACTCACAGACCTTAGTGTTCCACTGAATGCGCAGGCGACGAACAGTCCCGGGACTCCTGGCATCGAGGAAAATATATCCATAACAAAATACGGCATGAGCTGGGGTAGAAGGAGCACATGATTGACGCGTGCAATTAGTTAAAATTTTCCTGGGTAAGGGAGGAGAAGTAGCTGCTTCTGAGCATGTTGCTAAATGATGGGTTTTAATTCCAACTAACAAGGGATGTCAGATTTTGAGCTAAAGGGATGTTGTTTGGCAGAATCGGTCAATCGGTTTGGTACTGCAGGAGTGCCGGAATAGATACATTCTAGTCCTGGCTCAGTAACCACCTTAGTGCTGAGTGGTGAAAGGACGTAAAGCATCCCACAAAACTTAAACTGTCTCTGTATGTGCTATGTCTGGGCCCAAAGCAGCTCTTAATTATAATAGTGGGTATCTCTACCTGATCAGGTGCCGAAATGAAATCGGCAGTCCAAGGGTCACAGCTCTTGTAATGAGAGTACATCACCAAACCACAAAACACTGCACACGCCAGGACTGTCCAAAGTCCCAATAAATTCAGGTAAAGTGCGCTAGAACAAAGGAAAGAAATGCTGTTTAATAGAAGGCAGATGTAGGGAAGCTGTTAAAAGTAAGCTATTTCTAACTTTTTAGGGAGACACCTTAATCAGAGCTAGCTATGCAATTCAAAGCTAGATATATAATTTCTTAAAGGCGTTGTCAGGGTAAGAAATTGTATGTAATACTGCTTTAAAAAAAAAAATGGAAAAATACAGCCTCTTTATGCAATGATAAAGGTTCTGGGTAGCTCTCTGCAGCTGGAAGACGCCAGTAACTCATCGGCAGAACGGGCTGGACTGAGTGTTGGGTCTGTCCCTTTTGTCCCCTGTAAGAGCAGATTTTTGTCTGTTGGGAGTTGTTGCTGCTGGTCTCCTGTTCAGCCAGGCAGAGTAGCACTCTGCATGGATGCTGTCGTGGCTGCAGTGCTGCCATTGCAAAGGAACACCTTTGGTCGGGTTTTTTGACTAGTGCACGAGATGGATGTGGGTGAGGGCATCCACTGGGCAGGTTGTGCGGCTGCGGTTCAGTAACGCCGTGGTTCCCGAGAGCTGCCAGGCTTTGTAGAGCCTACATCATGTTTGGGCATCACCTTACGCAAGGTCTCTCGCTCGGGCCGGTTCAGAGCTGTGCTACTGGGACCCAAAGGTCTTCCAGGACTTGTTACTACCAATGTTCTCGCTGTCGTGACTTCCAAACGTTTTTCAGAGACTGAACTTCAACAGGATAAATTCATATAGTCTGTCATGACTTTAAGAAAAATCAGTATGATTGCGGCTAGCAAAAAAGATAACTGTTTGAAGAAGTAAAAAAAAAAAAAAAAAAAACCAAAAACAAACACCTTTATGCTTTAGCCAAGTAGGTAAGCAATTAGCACTAGGCATGTGAAGAAACCTGCTTGTTTAGCAAAACGTGTGTCTAGCCATGCGCATACTAATGCTGAATTCAAGGAAGGTAGCAGGCTGGAGACCTTTGTGTCTATATTGTGAAGTTTCTCATGGTTCATTGCCATTGATTCTAATTATTCTTCTTCTAGTTTTGAATTTTAATAACACATAGGTTTTATTTAGATCATGACCTGTACTATAGTGCCCCATTAAATCAATAACCACATTTAATACAATAAATGTAAATACAATTCCACCAAATACATTTTTCTAATAAATCCATAGATGGGCCAACTTCTATTTTGGGCGTCTTTTCCATGTTCTGCTTCCCAGGATAGATTCGGCAGCCTGACCCCAAATTAATAAACTGCAAGAGGTAGATAACTACCTGGTTTTATTTCTGTGTTTATCTATGTCATTTAGGGCCAGAGGAAGTAAGACTATCAGGGCAAAATCAGCTTCCTACCACCAATGGGATCCTGATATTTATTTAATATAACTGACAAACTGTTAGTATAACTCCACGTCAGTATATTTGATTGCTAGAATAGGTTAACGATGGGTAACTTACAGTTTAGCGTGCTTTTCCGACTTGCAAGAAATGCATCTCTGTATTGTGGACTGATTAACTCCATAGATCCCTAACCACGTAAATGTTCCCCCAATAACAATTGTCCAAAAAGTATGTCGCCTCAAAGGATCAACGTCAAAGCTAGAAAAGGGAAGGAGAAGCAATTCAGTTCACTTATTTAAACACGCATTTATTGGTCAAAGGACCAATTAATGGAGATAAATCATGTTTATAAGGCTTTTTATGCTCAGATTTCAGATCTGTGTCATATTACAGCAACGGACCCGCAAGCCATCCTGCCCAAGACCCCGTCCTCTGCAAGGAACAAAGCCACTTACTAAACTCTCAAAATCCTCCAAACTCTTAGTTACATCATCATGATGTGTTATTTCCTTTACAAGAAATTGCTTCAGCTCCAGTGTTATCATTTTTATTTTTTTTTAAACAATGAAATTTCATTACTCGGTAATTTTAACCAGTACAAGTACATCTTTCTGTCTTGCATCTGCTATCTTTGCAATTTTGCTAATCTTGATACAGATCTTTTGACTTTGCTGCTAGATTCTGTCGGTGACTTGCCTTGACCAATGAACTTTTTAGTCAAGGCCACAAGCCACCAAATGAAGGTTGCATTGCTGTCCTGGTGCATTGGGGCACCATTGCTAGCTGCTATTTATGAATAGGAAATGAAAGATATGTGCAATTGGAAGGAATAATTGGGCTGCGTTTGTAGTTGCACAAAGGAAAATGGCAAAATTCCCTTTCA
>NW_009648636.1:4607420-4681840 GCF_000708025.1 Charadrius vociferus
TCCTGAAGGTCAACTGCATTTCCAAGAACTGAAGAAATAGGGAATGGACTTCTCTGCATCATCAAGGTTGTTCACCGGTAGTATAATAAGGCTGACTGTTTTGGGCTTAGTGAGAGTACGGTTTCTAAACGTTAAATATACAAAAAGAAAAGGTTTGCACCATTTGTTTCTTACTCAAATATGTTCAGTCGTGATCCTTCGTAGGCATCTTCCCAGACCTTGGTTGGTCCACCGTTCAGAGTAGTTCCCCGAACCAAAACTGTCACGAAGCCAACGATCATGACAATCATTTGAAATGCGTCTGTCCAGACAACAGCTTTTAGTCCTCCCTAAAACAGACAGAAACTGTATACTCTCATCTTCTTTCCTGTTGTAGAAGCGCAGCAAAAGGTAGAAAGACCCCTTGTTTCAGGAGCTCGTGAGCTGTATGGAGAGCATCTAGCAAATCGGGACTTTTCTTAAACTTTCTTTATATTCTTCCATGAAGGTTTGGTTTTTGCAGATCAGAAAATGACACAGCCTAAATTGTTTGTCTACAGCCACATGAGAATATTTGACCTCCAGTTAAATACTTTTTTTTTTTTTTTCCTGTCTCCTTTATATCTATTTGAAGAATATATCATGGTGTGGAACAAAAGCTTAGGGAACACAAGCTGTCCTGTATTGGTAGTTCCCATAGCACGCTGTACACTTCTCAGAGCCCAGCGCTCCACAGTTAGCCTAACACAGAAAAGTAGCTCTAGAAACTCTGCAATTCAGCTTTCTTCCACAGCTACTTTCGTATTGGATCAAATCTGTGCTAGAGCAACATAATAAGTGTTTCCAACAAGGATGGACTGAAATACCGACAAAATTCAGCAGTGATAATGAGAACAGAGATTAGGTAGTGTCCTGAGCCCTGGTGCTCTGCCACTTCCACTGAAATGTTTGGTTTTTTGTGTTTGTGTTTTTTGTGTTTGTTTTTTTTTTTGTAATGCAGAGTCTCGTGTTGCTTCCACTCAGAAGCGAAGCTCTGATGACCTCTTGATCATCCTTTCTAGACTTTATCGCTCCGTTCTTGATCTGGGAGGTACATTTTTCATTGCAGTGTTTTTTCAGTCTATAACTCATAAAAGATAAGAAGAATTATCTTCTCAAAAGATTTAGTATGGCAGGGGCAGGTTATCACCTCCTTATCTGGACTCTGCCTCAAGCTGTCTGGTTTAAACCTTGAGATGTACAGCAGAAGATTTGAGAGGAAACACTTACTATTTTTTTTTTTCCTCCAAATAGACTTACTTGTACCACCAAGTATAAAATAAATTTCTCTCTCTATTCTACTACTTTAAACTTCAGTCACTCGGACTGTATTTAGAGGCCGCCCGTCTGTGATAGCCTGTCATGTATAGAGGATGGTAGAATTAACAATCTGTGTTCCAGCTGTTTGGCTATGCCAGTTACGTACCAGAGTGCAATAGAAAGTGCAGACCATTCCTGTTGCAACCACGGAGCCCCAGAGATCAAATCCAGTCACTGTGAAACCAAAGAAAACCAAATAGTTGGTGAAACGGGGGTAGGTCATCAGTGTGCTAACAGGAAAGTTGTGATCCTTTAGCCTTAGAAGGATGGGAGTAATTATGAATTTTAATCTTTTGTGTCTAGTAGGAGCTTTTCCGGATTGTTCAGATTTCTTAATGCTACCGGGTACAGTTTGGCATTGTTGTTTTCTTGCAAATTGGATTTCACTAACTTTCAAGCGTGCGAAAGTAATACATAAGAAGAATTATTGCACAAAGAAAAACATCATTCCTATGGGACACAGCTTTATAAGCGATGCTTTCCTTCTGTTCTTAGTCCAGAATTTTCTCTTGAGAAATCATGTTCTTCAGAGATTTCCAAAGAATCCTAAGGAAAAAAAAAGGCAAAACACCACAACCCCAAACTAAATTCCATTCCCTGTGACGAGGAACAGTTTAATGCTAAAATGTGCTGCACTAAAACAATTTTGCATGTTGATTTTGTGTGATAAAGTTACTTTATACAAGATGTACAAATTTTAGGTTGGCTTATATTGAAGTCTCTCCCACCCGGCATAGTTTATGAGGGCAAATCTATTTGTAAAGGTTCTCCTATTAGCAAAGTTAGTCTGGCCTAATAATAAATGTGAACTGTTGCATAAAATTCAGTTGAGCTCCAGAGGGAGGAAGCTCGGCACTGTGTAGGAGGTGGGATTGGACAAACTGGATGCAACTCCAATGATGAACAATGAAAAAAATCTCCCAAACTCTTCCTGGTCAATTTAGGTGAAATAGGTAGTTGGACCATGGTGATTCCTTATCCTCTATGGGAGTAAAATTGCTAATCCCATCTGTTATGACGGATGCTGGATTTTAATTAATTAAATTAAAAATAATTAGTGTGTGGACAGCAGCACAGCATTCAGTTCTAGCAACAAGGAATGGAGTTATGCCCATGGGAACCTGAACACAGGAGATGGGGAAGGGGGGAATCAAAGTACAGAATACAGTCTTGGATCGTCAGCTTGTACTGTGAACTTTGTCAGGATGTTGAGAAATTGTTCATCGCTAACCTCTTCGGGTGGTTACAGAGTGCAAAGGAGAGCAGAAGAGCAAACGTGGGGCTGCTGCTAATGTGCAGGAGAGATCTGGGCGGTCAGAAACGCAGTGCTACGAGGTGCAGGCAAAAACCTTCTTTCAGAGCTCTTGAGGAATTTTTTCTTGGCCTTAACTTTATCTGTTTTCCTCAGATCAGTTATTCTGATTGTCTTGTGCTGTGGGTATTTGGGGTACCCATGTAGCTCAGCATGGGAACTCACCTTGGTTGAGTGCCAGTGATGGAGCATAAACCACTATTCCTGTGTAAAGGATCTGAAGGAGAAAAAGTTAATGATAAAAAGACCACATGAACGTGAATGCTCAGAGCAAAGTACCAGATCTAGAGATTCATTTAGATCACCTTGTATTGTGTACGGCTTTCCGTTTCAGCCTTTACAAAATAAAAATCTTTGATTTAATTCTTTTTCTGATGGAAGGTCCATTATCTGTCTTGGCATTACTTATTTCACCCATTGCTAAGATGACTAGATGACAAAAATATCCTAGTCAAATGGAAAGAGGGGCTTTCAGGAAAACACAAACATTGATGCGGAGAGAACTTGGATTGATCTTGCAAATTAAACTTCCCTTGTTTCATTCAGTCCCTTTAACAGTAGCTGACTTGGTGCCCTTCACATGTATGTTCTGACAGAACTGAGGGAGAAACAAAGTCTGAAAGTCAATAAGCATTCAAATCCATTGCTAAAGGTTTTGGAATTAATAAAATGGCATTAACGCAGAAAGTGATGTCTTCCAATATCCCATCAAATCCCATCTTTACATCAAATACGTAACTCATTTAAGCTTTTGAGGTGGGCCCTGCTGGGAGCATCATCGGGCTGGAGCTACCTGGGCATCCCCCAGGAGAATGCCACATGCAACAGCTTTCCTCACCTCAGTGTCACGAATGGGTAACTGGGGGACTAAATGTACCCAGTACAGCTCATCTAGCTTTGCAAGAAAGACAGAATTCACTCATCTGGAAAAAGAAAGGCTTCAAGGGAATATAGGGACACCAAGAATTTGAGAAGCTATGAGACTTCAGCACAACATCCAAGTGTCAAAGACAACAAAAATGGCATTTTTAATCCATTTTAATAGGAAGTTTTAGGTAATTTTAATAGGAAAGCAACTATTGTTTCTCTTTAACATTCACAGTCCAAGTGAAAAAAGAATGCTCATTAAAACATCTCATTGCATGAAATGTGGAGTCTGAGATGAGTCCATCAAAATAAATGTCGAGTGAAATTAGCATAATCAAAGAGTCAACGTTATCTTACCGTCTGCAGGATGTAGATCAGTGTTGCAGCGAGACGGACAACCTTGTTAAATCTTAACTCCAAATACTAGGAAAAAGAGGAATCTCAGTGAATTGCACATGTAGCATCTGTGACACAGCTATTAACCTTCTGTTCCCCCTGTGTAACAGCTTGCTACGCAAGTAAAACTACTGGCAACTGGCACTACTGCTATGAGTAATGAACAGGAGAGCATGATTGTCATTGCACATAGCGATAATTATGTTTTAAGAAATTTTCTTATCAGTAGAATGTACAGGAGATTGTATGTTGGGTCACAGTATTCAATATCTACTTTGTATCAGGAATAACTGGAAAAGCCCAGGGGCTACAAGGAAAAGAAACTTCAACTTTAAATGAAAGTATATTCCAGCTACATGAGGAGGAAACTTGAGGTCATCTCTAGGAGAACTAGCATAGATTGACTCCTGTAGGGACAAAAGCAGTGGTGGAGCAGATGGAGAAGCAGCAACATAGAGGCTTTCACAGTGCTCGAGCTAAGCTGGTGTCCTCATGTGCTCTGTCTCTGTCTAAAGCCAAACCTGCGCATCCTCAACAGGGAGAGACAATTGGTGTTCTTATGGACTTCCAGGTGGACATAGAGGGTCATTCCTAATTATCATACAACTGCAGAAATGAGTAAATCTCTACCCTCAAGAGCCCAGATTTCACGCGTGAGTCACCACCTGGAGTCTCTCTGTAGAGTTGACCAAAAAAAATTAAATCTGCATTACTAACCCTGTGTCAGTCTCCCACACAGCCTCGGGTGGGCTGGGTCTCTCCTTGGGCCATAGTACCATGCGATCCCCAGCAGACACCAGGCACAGGCTGTACAAGTCTCTCTTTTACAAGTCTCTAGGGGTAGTACTTCCAAAGCAGGGGATGTTGGTCTGTTCTTGGAAGTAACAGGCAATAGGACAAGAGGAAACGTCCTCAAGTTGTGCCAGGGAGGTTTAGGATGGATATTAGGAAAAATTTCTTCACCAAAAGGGTTATCAAGCATTGGAACAGGCTGCCCAGGGAAGCAGTTGAGTCGGCATCCATGGAGGTATTTAAAAGACAGGTAGATGTGGCTCTTAGGGACATGGTTTAGTGGTGGACTTGTCAGCGTTAGGTTAATGGTTGGACTCGATGATCTTAAAGGTCTTTTCCAACCTGATTGATTCTATGATTCTTATTAGTTTTTTTCATGTTCATCTTTCTTGTCTCTTGCATAATAAACCCCACACTCTTCTGTACAAATAAACAGCAAATTTGTGTAACTTGACTTGTGTCTGAAAATGATTAATGAAGCCAGCAGAGTTGTCTTTCCAGCATGCTTGAAGGGATTGTCTGACTACAATTACACCTTTGGTGGTTCAGATGAGAGAAGTAATTTATTCTCTGATCTTGCATCAAAACCAGTTACTTGTGGCAATGGGAATAGATGGTAAATTTTATTTTTTTCTGACCTGTCACTGAAATATTTCCAAATACCCAGGCAGAGCTCTTTGACCAGAGACCCTCCCTGGGATTGGGCTTAGAGAACACGAGCAGCTTTCCTGTTACCGGGAAGCTCCTCGTCCACTAATCCCGGCTTTCCTCATCCGATTCTTGCATAGTTGAAACTGCCCACAACGGGAGCAGCCAAATTTGCAGCAGTTGATTAAAGTGACAAAAAGGCTATTCCCAAATACTCAAAAGCTGTCCTGTGGGTGTGCAGGTGACAAGGGATGCACACTGTGCTCCTAGCAATGACATCACATTATTTTAAATTTAAATTTATTTTAAATTTTTATTTTAAAAATTATTTATTTTAATTTTTTTTTATTTTATAATGATTTATTTTAAATTTTTTCTACTGCTGAACTGTTGTATGAAGAAAACAATGTGGGCCAAGAGGAATGCCAGGCAAAAGCTCTAAAAACTCGAGGGTCTTTCATTTCATTTCCTAGAGAATCCCTGAATTCATTCTCTGGCCCTGACTTCTTTTGGTTTTTTTGAGAGAGACCAGTTATCTTCTTCCTCTCTATCCCTTCCTCCCCCCTCACCTTTTTAGATGTCAAATAGTCCGCATTTATAGTAAATTGGACCAACTTGCCAGATCCAGACCAAGTTTGAATTGGACACTATTGAATTTTGTTCTGAAAGTCCGTCTTTAATACCCACTCTCTAAACCAGAACGGAATAGTTACTTATAAGATCAAAAGCATTTGGATACACTTAAAATATTTCCCAGCTGTAACTTAATTTGGTGCTGATGTGTAAACCCTTATCCTCTCTTTGCTATATATGCATAACAGGAGCTCTGAACCTTAATTTGTGCTTTTAACTTGCGTAATATATATAAGTAGTTTGAATTAATGCAACCAGCTACTAAAAATAATTAACGTATCAATACACTTCTGTACAACACTGCAGAAAATCTTCTGTCAGATTTTTCTCTAGGAATATCTATATACATGATACTGACTTTTATGTTAAAATAGTGTCCTTTTTCATTATTTTTACTTACCTCGTAAGTGCTTGTAATGCCAGATCTGTAAAATACAGGTAGAAATAGTTCGGCGGTAAAAATGATGACAAGAGCATATGAAAGAAAGAAAAGCACGAAGGATGCCCCATAACGATAAACTTCGGAAGGTGTCCCCAGAACAGTGACTGCTGACATGAAACTTGATGTGAGAGAGAAAGCTATTGGTCCGCATGTCATCTGCTTACCACCCACCAAAAATTCCTTTGAAGTTTTCTTTTTCCTCTCTTTAACTGCAAAAAAGACTCCAATACTAGCACATACTAAAAACAGTGCTGCAAAAACAAGGTAGTCCCAAGCCACAAATTTTTTGACTTCTGGAGCTACAAAGTTTGACATAGCACCGGTTGGACAAGTCTCTGATTCTGGTTCTCTATAGCTGTTGCTCTGAACAGATTAACTCAGCTGACGGCAAAGTTGAAGCTTATCTGTAGCTCATCAATGACAAATAATAAACAGAAAGGCTATTCAGCTTGGAGACCACCTTTTTTTTTTTTTATCCAGTTCACCTCTAAGGAGAAAAAAAAAAAGTAGTGAAGGATGAGTTAGGAAGGTGCTGAGTGCACTTAGACCCTGGTGCTGCTGATGCTGCAGGCTGGAGCGGGGGACTTAGCTGTGAAATCTGTAGTACCACCCCTTTTTATCTGTGAGGTTTTAATTTAAGGTTAAACATTAGCCTGACACATTGACTTGATCTGTCTCTTTTCTAACTTCTCAGCGTTTTTAAATAATAAAATGAGAGCAATAAAGAAATAAATAAAAGAGAGCGAAATGCAGGAAAGCTCAGTGTACGCGCCTGTGACCCCACCAGTGAGTTTGTTGTCAGAGGAGCAATTCCCTCGTATGGTTAAAACCTAAACTTGAACATCAGCGCTGGGGTTCAGAATTGTCCTTTGACGTTCTAAGTGTGCTCCTTGGTAGACCCTTTGGAAGTTTAGGTTGCCCTAAAGCCTTTCATAGCTAAAAGTAGCTGTGGTGCTTTCCCCCCACCCGCTGTATCCCAGCCTTGGGGTGTTCAGGAGCCCAGGGGATGTCCAGAAGAGCAGAAGCGTGGTTTGTGGTACGCTGTTTGAGGATGACTTTCGGTTAGCAACTCATCTTCACTGACTCCTACTAACAGCAGTTTTACTTAGAGCTTATTCGGGTTTATGTGAGACGTGGCTTATTTTATTTATCCGCGTTCAACTCGGTCAGACCTGCAGGACCAGAGGGACAAAGAGAAGCTGATTACAAAACAGCAATGCTTGTCTTAACTATATCTTTGCATAATTTGTTGATTTCAATTAATTAGGTTTTCCTTGTGGTGGTGTGTTTTGGTTTTTTTTTTCAAAAAAAAAAAAAAAGTGAATATTCATTTCATCTCAATCTATGCCATGACAATACATTTTCCAAAGAAGCAGTCCATGACTTGTCATCTGAAGGATTAACTTGTACAGAGAGGTGGTGTGTGTCATCACAGCCCTGAAGGAAGGGTGGAGGCTACGTTTTGGAGAGAAATGCAGTAACCTGGGGTAGCCTTTAATAGAAAAAAGTATTTTTCTTCAGCCGTGTCTTGGCTGGGGACGGATCCCCACTTCTCCTTAAGTCATCAGCAAATGGAGATGGTTTTGCTGTGTCAGTTGTACCCATCAAATTAGTGAGTATCCAGACCTGAAGCCTTACTTGTTCCCATCCATCTGCTAAGGAGAAAGAGGAATACATGTACAGCAACCTTCATTGCTTAGCGTGGAGTCAAACAAAATCCAGGACAGCCTATGGCTGGAAACGATTTCTTCTGTCTGCATGTGCAGTAGAGATTGTGAAATTTTTGTGGTTGATTTTGGTGAGACCAAGCGTTAAAGGGGGAGTTGAAAGGCCTATTACTGCTGCAGAATGTGAATTAAAAAAATAAAATAATAAAAAAAAAAAGCAAAGATACCTCTTAAAAGGCACCACTTCATTTATAGCTGAAATACTTTTAGTTTAAAAAGTGTGAAGTGCGCGTTTGTGAGGTATGATCCAGCGCTCTGTGAAAACCAAGATGTCAATTAAAGGCAAATCAGTTGCCGCAGCACTTGTTTGTGTGCTGTAACCTGTGGGTACTGCGATGGAGGGACCAGGTGAGAGAGCAATAAACCATCTTGCATTACTGTGGGTCAGTGAAAGTGAGCTGTCATAGGTAAACGCTCTGTAAATTCTCATCCAACTGCCTCGCAGTCATTTATTTATCCAAGTATACCCCCATTGCTGGTTAATATTTCTCTTTTGTACAGAACAAATGTCTTAAGGTGTGTCCACTCTCAAAAAAAGCAGCGGCTTTAACTTGTGAGGCATTCCTCTGCTTTGGGGTGGGTTTTTTTGATTCCCCCCTCAACCATGTAAGAACACGGGTGTTTTCTGCGGGTTTTAATTCATACCTACAGAGTCTGATTAATAAATGTCTCTGGCAATGCTACAAACCATGACCTTACATCGGGGAGGTTCTAGGGTCAACCATCAGCCCAGGCTGGCAGAAGACTAATTTAATGGGGTATAAATGCCACCCGTAGGGCTAACCAGGCAAACCATGTGTGTGCTTTTTCCCCACAAACCACAGCTGATGGCTGGCTCAGTCACCACTACACCAAGTGAATTCAAAAAAAGCTGCAAAGAAATGAACTTGAGGGTATTTCCTCTCAAACTTGAGCCACTGAACTGCACCATGTGAGTCAGACTGCATCAGTCTTACTCGCACTGCTGAGAAGGGCGGAGCACTGTTTGTGGGGCCTGGGATAAAAATAAAATACATAAATAAATAAAAAATATCTTTTAAAAAATCATCTGGGTCAGAAGGTTTTGGTACTGGTTATGTTACCAGAGAAAGTCTCAGTGGAAGATCCCTGTAACATCCATTCTAGGAAATGTAAGTGTAGTGTAATATATTATTATTGGCTTGAACAGATTTTTTTAAATGGTCTGTTTGCCATCAGCAAGCACTGCTAATTAGCAGCTGGGCTAACGGCGTTCTCACACAGTGACGAATAACGCTGCCTGTCAGCTCACGTGGGCTCAGTGCATAGTAATTTGGGTTGGATTCCAGGAAGCTTTTCCAAACAGTAAAATTCCTATTGGCATAAATGTCGGCCTACAGAGACTTTTTTTTATTATTATTCTTTTTAAATTATGAATGGTCTTTTTAACAGAAAACTATTTTTGGATGGTAGTATTTTACACAGAAAGTAGGAAAAACCTAATGGGATAATAAACTGGAAATCAAGTTAGATATATAAATTCTTATATTATGCTGTAGCCCTCTGGTAGTTTTCCAGCATAGCTCGATGGTGGTGTCCAGGATAGTTGTTTTAGCTAGATCTTACATAGTCTCTACTTCAGTCATATGCATTTCACCTCTATAATGTCATGATTAAAAATACTTCAACTAATGGAAAAGTTATTGCCTCCTTATTATTGAAGAATTTCAAGTTTTATATTTAAAATACAATGCAGAATCCATTCTTTAAGATGGAGTATTATCATACACTATCAAAAACTCACCTCAAGTACAGTTGACCCTTTGTTATATGAGCTTTTCTCATCTCTGTCTTTAAGACGTCCTCCCTTGGGCTTCTCTTTTTTCCAAGGGGAGGGGAGTTTAAAAGAAGAAAAAAAAAAAAAAAGAAAAGGAAAAAAAAAAAAAAAGGCACAAAAGCCTGCCCAGCACTTTGGGAGCTCAGTACCACTGGTACCACTGGGCACTCAGTGGTCTGCACACAAGCTGGTGCACGTGCACAACCTGCTGCACCAGTATTTGAGTATATTTCTTGGTGGTGTTATGAGTCTTGTGTATAATTCTTATTCTTTGGTATAATTCTTATTTCTATAGCAGCTCCAAAAGATCTGTTTTTTACAGTCAAATATTGGTAGCTGTACTTGCATCTGCACTGCTCTGGAAATAGCATTTTTTCCTTCTAACTGTACCTTTTTTTTTTTTTTTCTTAACATGAGAGCTTTCCCTTTGGAGTAAATTCCAGTTTCAGATGACAGAAGTCATCCCTTTCTGAGAGCAGACTAGCATCACATAGTCTGATGCTCGATGATCAGACCATGAATATTTCCACTGGCTTCAGCTGAGATAGTCTGTTGAATATTTTTGTCATGAGTGACAGATCTAGGACCTGACCCTTGATCACAGACTGATCATTAGTACTGAGAAGAAGTAAAAATGAGTTTTGATTTCCTAAATTTCCTAATTTTTCCTAAAAAAAATTTTAGCTTTTGCACTCATTTTGGTGCTTCAGTTTAATATTTGAGTCTGAGACTTGCCCATTATTATAAACATAAGAGTCATTCTGGAAGATAATATTAAATCGTGCATAAAACTGGATATCGATTTGTTGGTGCCGCCCTAAATGCTTAGATCTATACATATAAAATACACCTGATTTAACTTACAAAATTAAGGTCTCCTTATAGAATCATATAATCGTTTTGGTTGGAAAAGACCTTTAAGATCATGAAGTCCAACCATTATAACCTACCACTGCGAAGTCCACCACTAAACCATATCCCTGAGCGCCACATCTACACGTCTTTTAAATACCTCCAGGGATGGTAACTCAACCCCTTCCCCGGGCAGCCTGGTCCAATGCTTGACAACTGTTTCGGTGAAGAAATTTTTCTTAATATCCAATATATCCTCATTGTGGGTACATACTTTGTATAGTATCCCTAAGGAGCAACAGCCTCCCTTAATAGCATTATAAAAATAAGTATTGCGTATATTTCTCTAAGCAAATCTTTTCTAACATATAGATCAGAAAGTTCCCATATTTAGTACATGCTGGTTTTCACTAAAAAGTATTAAAACTGCAGCTGTCAAGTAAATACCTGTGCAGTACTGAAGTATTTGAAAAATATTTTTTCCTCCTGGTAATGCAGATAACAGAATCAAGCCTGGAAATAAACTGGTTTGCTACGTAGTAGATGTGTTTTACTGTACACTGATATTGAATTATTTTTCAGCGTTGTTCTCGATCTTTTTCAATGCAGCGCTGTGAAAAAATCGTAGAAATAGGCACTGGAAGATTTTAGTCATCTTTAACTAGGTGGCTGAAAAAGAAATAGTAACTAGTCTGTTGAGAAAAAGTAAATTTCTGGAGCACAAAATACACTGGAAATCCAAGATGTATGCAGAAGTCTCTCTTAAACTTACAGGTCACTATCTTTCCTTGGCGGTGAACTTTGTCTTCTCTTAAGGGGCTTCTCTTTAATGATTACTCTTTCCTCAGAAAGACATGCTCGGTTATCTATACAAAGATCATTATAGCCCAGTAACGCGGGGGACTGGAGGTATTGCTTATAGTTTCAAAACAGATTATTCCCCGGGGACACGGAGTCCTCCCTGCGGGATCGCTCTTCCCTGGCAGCTCCGGGTCGTGGCAGGGTACCCGGCAGGGACTGCCGCCGGTGGTGGAGTCTCATCCCACCCATCCAGTTTATTTTGCAGCTTGGGATGCAGAGTTTGCAGAGTTCTTTGTCATCTCGGCTGCACACGTTGCGGAGTGCTTGCAAACCCGGCTGCACGCTTGGTGAGCGCCGCCGTTTGGGCCCTACGGAGGGGGATTTTTATTGCATACCTGCTTAAGGAGAAAAAAAATGCCCGGTTAGCACTGAGAACTGGATTCTCTTTTACAAAGACAGCGAGCTGGGGAGCTGCATGAGAAGAAAGCACTGATCTGGAACACTGGACTTGCAATAATCATATTCTCAAAAAAAAACCCCAAACCTAACAGCTTAAAAATCATGTCAGTTATTTACCCATCTAACTGGTAGTGCAGTGGAAGAGGGTCCCTCTCTACTGTGTAGCTGCAGTTTCCCAAGAACCAGAGGCCTCCTCGCAGCTCCTCCACGGGGCCGCACCAGCCACCTGGCACATGGGGCAGCAGCGTGGCTTCGTTCCTTCAGCTCCCTTTCTTTTTTGTAGGGGGCAAAATACTACCCAGGGTAATGATTCATTTTCATGGAATCATAAGTTGGAAGGGACCTTGAGGATCATCAAGTTCCAACCCCCCTGCCCTGGGCAGGGACACCTCCCACCAGCCCAGGTTGCTCAAAGCCCCATCCAGCCTGGCCTTGAACACCTCCAGGGATGGGGCAACCTGGGCCAGTGCCTCACCACCCTCAGAGTGAAAAATTTCTTCCTAATGTCTAGCCTAAATCTCCCCTCTTCCAGTTTGAAGCCATTTCCCCTCGTCCTATCACTACATGCCCTTGTAAAAAGTCCCTCCCCAGCTCTCCTGTAGGCCCCCTTGAGGGACTGGAAGGAGCTGTAAGTTCTCCCTGGACTCTTCTCTTCTCCAGCCTGAACAACCCCAACTCTCTCAGCATGTCCTCATAGGACAGGTTCTCCAGCCCTCTGATCATCTTTATGGCCTTCCTCTGGACCTGCTCCAACAGGTCCATGTCTTTTCTGCGTCCTTTTCCTATGTCTTTCCATTTTCCAGGAATGGCACAGATATGATCTAGAAAGATATTTTCTTTTTTTTATCCAAATATCACTCAAAATAAATGATCGGATATTCAAGTCAAGACCATAAGCTGTGTAGCCCGCTGCAAAAAGGTTTTGTGTATTTTTCTGCGAAGAGAATGGCTTCTCCTGAACTGGGTAACTACTCAGATATTTCTTATTGTCATTGCACTCCCCAAATTATGAGCCCTTCTTTTTTTTCTTCTTCTTCTTTTTCCTAGCTTAAAATAAATTAAAATAATAAAAGATAAAGAGCTGGTCATAGTTAAAATAATCCAGCAAATTTTTTAAATAAATGAATAAAAAAATTGCCTGGAAGTATCCAATACATTTCTCTTGAAAGGCTCGGGTGGAAGAGCTGGCCTGCTCTAGACTTGCCTCCGATGTGCGTGTGGTGGGGCAGGGGGTAGGGAGGAAAGGAGACAGGCTGTGGCTTTTCTGTAGGTCTTTGCCCTGATGGACCTTCTTTCCTGTCTTGCATCTGAGGGCCTAAAGCTTTTGCCACTTTGCTAAAATCTCTTAATTAGTTTAAATGCAGGTTACATGAGCTTTTGTATGGACCTTTATTTGGGCTATCTTTAAGGCTGTAGAAAGCGGCTCTTCTTATACTTCCCTGAAGGGCCAAAAAGCAGAGATGGGGGTGGAAACTTCTGGAGGGTACCAAGAAATATGACATAAAGTGAGCATTAGGAATTGGAGAAAATATATTTGGCTTAACAGAAAACAGACTTTGCCTCTCGACAGTAGAGAGCAGGGGGTTCACGTACAGTGCCACGTTAGCCTGCTTTCGTAAGAGCCGAGCATGTGCTCCGCACCTCATGTGAAGCTGAACGTGTGATGTGCTGCCACAGTAACTGCTTTGAAACCGGG
The DNA here is from genome assembly GCF_000708025.1 of Charadrius vociferus. Lineage (NCBI taxonomy): Eukaryota > Metazoa > Chordata > Aves > Charadriiformes > Charadriidae > Charadrius > Charadrius vociferus. The sequence continues at coordinate 4,621,179 of NW_009648636.1, forward strand.
CAAAGGGACGTCATAACAGCATGAATAGCAGTAAAAAAGTCTCTGGAATTTGCTTATGTGAACAATTACTGCTACATCTGTTTGTTCTTTTTGATAAATTGCTCAGCTTTTTATGTGCTATTGACTCCAGTGTAGCAGGGACGCTTTTATTTTACTTGTTTTGGGAAACGAGAGATGTAACTTGGGGATAACTTAAGGAAACGTGTGCCCTGCTTATCTGGGGGCAGGGGGTGCAGACGGGGCAAGCAGGTTGCATTTTGGAGGCAGACTCAAGGGAGAGTCTCTAGAACAGGTCTCACAAGGGCTCCGGCTCGCAGCAGGACCAGGTGGTCTCAGAGAAGCCAGAGAAATATCTCAGGGTTGCCACAACTATCACGGACCAGAGTGAACGAAACGACACCTCAGCTCGAGCCACACATCAACAGCCCTTTTTATTTCCTTTAAAAGTCTATGAATAGCAGCTCCCCGCTCAGAAGCGAGCATCTCCCTGATGCTCAAAGGAAGCGCTGGCAGGGTACCGGGGCTGTGCCCACCGCCCATGGGTGCTCGCCCAGCCTGCAGGCACCGCCGCGTGGCCTCGGCAGGGGTTTGCTTGGGACCCCCAAGCAGTGGGGGTGTAGGCTGGGATCACGCGCTACATGAAAAAAAAAAAATTCTAATTTAAAATAAAGTCCGTTACAGAAAAAATTAGGGTTCCGTTCTGGGTTTGCTGAGCTGCTGCTAACTTCCCTGCTTGATGCCCGCTGAAGTTTTTCTCTCACGGGTAATGGAAAAAGGAGGGAAATTGTGTTGGTGCCTAAGTGGCAGCTTAAATCACGGAGGTTTTGCTTCATCGTGTATTGCCAATAAAGTTTCTTATACGCTGGCAAGCATCCCAAATATCACATTGTGTGCAACTGTGTCTGTGTCTTATTATATAAACCGTAATTGCCTCGTGGCTACCTGGTTCCCCTCCTTCCATTCTGTGCCTGTGTGCGTGCACACATGTGCACATATATATGTATAAAAAGTATATACGTATGTTTGTGAATTAGAGGGGCCATGGAGATTTGGTGTGTGTTTCCTCTTCCATTCATCATGTTGGTTTTATTTTGGATCTTTTTTTTTTTTTTTTCTCTTGTGTCTCAAAATACTTTGGGGTGGTTCTCAGTGTAAGCTGCAGGGAGTGGGATGTTATTTTTATTCAGTCTGACTCATTTATTCATTTGAAAACTTGACTCTGAGTACACATGTTGAACAGTTTTGGAAAGCGAACCCCTGAAGTTAAGCAGGGAAAAGAAAAATATTATGATAGTAGAATGTGGTCTGCGAATGGTAGTAAATTAGACATTGAAATTAAGGATATTGGCAATAAAGAGGCCCAGCAATAAATTCTGGTTCTAGATGGTTGCTATATATGAACGCCTACACTGGAAAAGCTGCAGTTTTAAATGCAGAATATATTGTTCAGGAGAGACGAGGGTTTTTTTTTCCCCTCTCGTTACACATGAAGCATTTTAAACACATCCTTCAAGAAGAAAAACTTCTCCTTTATCTTAGTTTATGTAAATGAGAACAGGACATCTCTCTGTTATGCCTTTGCTCTATGGTGCCTTGATGGACAAGGAGCTGAAAAATGAGAAGCGAAATAAATCTTCCCTGTCTACTGCAGTCTTGAGAATAGATCGATTGCTTTGCTTCTATTTTATGCTCCTTTGCAATCTGTGAGAGGGTAACTGAAAAATTCAGGGCAAGTCGCTTGCTGTCAGCAGTCTGATAACTTCACAGCTGAAGAATTTTGGATGTAGGGATGACAGGAACTGTTTTTCAGCCCTTCTGGTTTTTTTCGACTCCTCCTGTTGCTTCTCCCTCTTGTACATGCCGCACCCAGTACAGAGTAGCAGCGTGCAGAATTTGGGGATAATCTGTTTACTCCTGTCGTTTAGGTTTTCCCCTGCTTGTTTCAAAGTCTAGTTGTTTTGGTTTGGGGATTTTTTGCTGCTTTTTTTTATTAACAAGTTTGTTGTTTTATTTTTGGTGTTGTTCTGCCCTCTAACATCTGTGGAACAGTAACTCTCTATTGCTTTCTATTTGGAGAAGTGAAGGGAAAAACAAAAGAGAGGCAGCTGTCTTTTTTTTTTTTGGTCTTATTTTTCGAGTAGGGTTTGTCTGCTGGTGAAGACTTGGAAACAGGATTTCCGATCCGATGCCTCACTCCTGCCGACTGGCTGCATGGCTCTGGATTAGTAATTCAGTCTTTTATTTTCCTTTTCCACAGGAAAATAAAAAAAAGACCGCATGCTTAACGTGAGATGTAGGAAAAGGCATGGCTAATCAGCCTTTTACCAGGTAGCCAAAGGTTACTGCATCTAGTGGTGCAGCATATCCCACTTGCAACGCAAAAATATCCGTGTTGCTGAATCCCTATTCCTTCGCTCAGCTCCATCCATAGATTTCTATGGGCGTTTGGAGTTACGACCTAAATACTCTTCACAGGCTGTAAATCTTTGATTTATAACTGTAGGACAAGCTGTAGGACACTTTGTTCTCAAAATGTTATCTAATCTGGTAACTCAATTATGCTAATCCAAGCGAGCACGGGCAGAAGCGCTGCTCCTCTTGACTACCGCGGGGTGCGTTAAACATCTGTGAATTCATTTTGCAACGCGCATAGTTCCTTATCGCCTTTCTCCAGAAGGTTTGGTGACTAGGCACCGCTGCGTAAGACAGAAACGGCTGATAACTGATGTCTCTGGAGGAGAAACGAGATAGGAATAGTCTGGAAATGATAATACAGAGACTGGAACGTAGCTGTACTGAAGGCTTGGACTGAGACTGGTTTAAAACAAGTGGCTGGGAATGAGTCAGTGTTTCCCCTTCGGGACTATGAGGGAAACTTGTAAGGCAGGGTTTGATCTGCTTTCATATTGACCTGATGGAGGCTTAGGCAGTGTGACTAAGCATCTTGCTTACAACTGAGTAGTAGTTAGACTGTCACTCTTGCACTTTGCTTTCATATTTGCGCCACAACTTTCTTAGGAGCTGGCTAATTCAGAAGAAAGGACATAGGGACTGTATGTAATTTATTGAGTACAGACGTTTATAATTGGGGTAAAACATCTATATCAACACCATTTTGCTGTTTGTGTTCCAGTGACTATTATTTCTGGGCTTTGTGTGGGTACAGCTGAAAAGCAACGCAGAGTATGAAAAGACACGGTACCGCTGAGCAGTCTTTGAAAGGCAAGCCATGGTTCATGTGTCGAGCCTTATTTTTGGTGTAAGAGCAGGGTTTGATTCTAAACATGAAGATCCTATGTCAGCAATGATTTGGTGGCATGAAGTAGAAGTTTTAGTTACTCTATTTCCCAGATCAAGGCAAGTAATTACCAGTTGCGTGGAAATGAGAAGCCCATTTTAAGAGTCTTAAAGTAATGAATGAGTTCGTACCTGGTCAAGCGCATGTATATGTTTTGTTCTTCATTTGTGCTTAATTTACATGAATGTTAACAGCATTTAGATGTGTAGCCATTGGGAAATGTATTCTAAATCCTTAACTTTTTGCAACTTGTGCTGTTGTGGTTTGGGGTTTTGTTGTTTGGGTTTTTTTCCCCTGGTCGCATTTCTCCTGAACACTTTGATTTCTGTTTTGCCTTACCCAAAGACTCGTGTTGAATCTCAGCTACAGTTAAACTTTAGGGAAAAAAATACATGTGTGTCTCATCTTTAACATTTATGGACTATAACAGTAATTTCTCAGTATGAGAACAAAGTGTGTAAGGAATATTAGAGACTTTGGAAGGGACTACTCTGTGCATGTGTGCTGGGTGAACAGCCTGTATAAATTTATCTGGTACACGTTGGTATAATTTACTATATTGCTATACCACATACAGCAGCTTATGTATATAGCCTATAGTGGACCGATAGTGCTCACTAGCTGCTGTTGCACACAAGAGATTGCTTCCGTCTTGTTTAGGGGTTTCTTTCTCCTTCATGTTTCGCTACCACACTGTGATATCCTGAACAATTACACTGCAAACGGAGCAGTTGCTCCAAGGTGAAGCCTGGGAGGAACCAACTCAAGAACCTGGGAAGAAAGCTGGGGCAGGGGGCAGAGGAGGGTTTGCTCTTGGCTCCTACAGCCTCATGATGAGGCGGAGGGACTAGACCAGAAACCAGAAGCCGCCTTGTTGGTGCACCTCTTAAAAACTGTATAAGCAGGTTGTGGTAGCTGAATTCCCGTATTATTTCCAGGTTTTGCTAGATGAGGAAACTGCTCCAGCTCATATTTTACTGTCTAGTATCTACTCCCCTTTCATTTCTCTTCCATAGCAATACAGTCAGGCTCTTCTCCTCCTCCTAAATCAGAGCCCACGCTCTGTCTGAATACAGACAAAACTTCCCCTTCCTACACTGAAGATGCTTGTTACTTGAATAGCGAAATTCAATCTAGGAAAAAATATACTTTTCAGTTTCATAGATTAAAGTGACTCCTCTTTGTTTGGACAACCCAAGTATTTTTCTATACAATTAATTGAAGTACAGCTGGTCATCCAATGGTTTGGGGGTTTGGGTTGTTTTTTTACGGGGTGCAGCGAGGAGGAGTTGTTTTTAAGAATCAATACTCGGTGGCATCAGGAGGATTGGGGAGGCAGAGGCTCTGTCACTTGCTTCTCAAACTGAGTGTGTGCAGTCCTCGATGCTTTCAAATACTTCAGGCTCTTGACAGACTTGAAAACTGTGCAACTAGCTTCAAAAATCGTTATTGTGATAAGACTTTCCAAAATTTCAGAGTCATGGGGTGAATGTTATACATAAGGAAGCGGAGATGAAGGATCATTTTATCTGAGTGAAACCCAAACCTTTATGGAAGGTGACAAGAAGACTGTAAAATGGAGGATTAAAATCATTGCCTTAAAATAGCGGGGCTTCACTCCCATTTCTTCTGTTCATGAAGCTCAAAACTCATTCCCATAGTTGCTTGCCACATTCAATCTCTCTTTATTTTCTGTAAGATTGCCTTCAAGGTATAATGTTTTATAAGTGATGCTCTGGCAGGGACTCAGCCTCCAAAAGTCTTCATTTTTTTGTCTCCCTTTGTCTTCGCTTATGACTCCCACATAAGCGAAAATGGAGAAACATGACCGCAGGTAAGGAGAAGGTTGCGCTGATGTTAGACTGAATGTAGCCAGCTCAGCTGCCAAGGGGGGCTTGGATGGACAGAGGGTCCCTTCTCCCACAAAAGCCTTAAATCAAGGTCAGCCTTCTGCATATACATGTGCAAGGATCATAACGTGTCTGCTTTTGTAATTCTCTGGTGCTGTGCTCATCAAGGTCTGGCATCTTATTTCATTTCTTAAACCTGTGCAAAATGTAGGAGACACACGTGATGGGTTGTTCAGTTCACATCCTGGAACATCAACATTTGACAGGTATTTCATTCTTCTTCGAAGTTAATCAGTGGGTTACTAAATGCTTACTTAGTTTTATGAATAAATAAATAAATTCAGGTTTAGAAGAATATTAAATGTTAAAATATAATATCTCTGCCATACATTTATATAAAAGTATTAACAATGATTAAATAAATAAAAGGGTCAGCTGGGTTTGTATTCCTTTTTTTTATGCATCCAATAGGCACCTGGGAATCTGCAGCTGAACTCTGAAAGCAGAACATATTAAATGCAGCAGTAATCACCAAAATTAAATACCTATGAGGTAGTACATTTACCGCCTATGAGGTAGTAAATGTCACTGAGAGTGTTTATTAGTTCTTGTGGTATTAAGAACATTACATCCTGAACACCGATATATCAGAGAAATTCCCAGCTCAGGAGATGAGGTAGATAGAGTACCAGGCTTCTGGTACCATAAGAAGGGCAGAGGTGAGTGGAGCTATACAGACACGTGCCAGTCTGGTATCTGGCTCGGTATCAGCGTTGGATTAGTTCACTGATAGATCAGGAGGCAAGCATGGCCACGTTTTGTTCAGGCGGTCTCCAAAATAATAATTAAATAGAAAATACTAAACTCAAGTTTTGGTATCGGTTCCTCCATTGTTTGGAATAATTCAAGGTAGGGATATGTCGCATAGCAAATTCAGCAACTTCCCACAGTATTAAGCAGAATCAATCAGTACTAAGGAGATATCTCTTTCTTATTATTCAAAGATTCACAATCATCTTGGCACTTAGTATAATTCTAGTGATGTCTGGCATGCCAGCAACCCAAGACTATTTTTCCTGTCCAGCATCTCAACTCCCTAACCAAGATTTTACAGGTGGGGCAGCTATCTCAGTAGGAACAGTTCTGTGCAAAGAAAGATGGCAAAGATTTGTCAGGACTTTGACTGGAGTTATTTAAATTTAAACATTTAACATAGAGCAGCCAAAATTAATTTTAATTTTTTTTCGGTAAGCAATAGTCAGAATTTTGTCTAAGAACAGAGTGTAGGAAGCTGTCCTAATATTAAAGTCATTGGGAAGATAATTTTAAGGTAAAGCATACGTTTGATGTGTCGTGTCCGCAGAAGGGATACAGTGCTGGTGAGGGGTCTGGAGGACAAGCCTGATGAGGAACGACTGAGGGAACTGGGGTTGTTCAGCCTGGAGAAAAGGAGGCTGAGGGGAGACCTTATCACCCTCTACAACTACCTGAAAGGAGGCTGTAGAGAGGTGGGGACTGACCTCTTCTCCCTGGTGTAAAGTGATAGGATGAGAGGAAATGAATTCAAGTTATGTCAGAAGAGGTTTAGATTGGATATTAGGAAACATTTTTTCACTGGAAGGGTTATTAGATGTTGGAATCCACCACCCAGGGAGGTGGTGGACTTGCTGTCCCTGGAGGTGTTTAAAAAAAGGGTAGATGTGGTGGTTAGGGACATGGTTTAGAGGTGGTTTTGTCAGGGTAGGTTGATGGTTGGACTTGATGATCTTAAAGATCCCTTCCAACCTCAGCAATTCTATGATTCTATGATGCTCAGTGAAAAATTTTATGTGGGTATTTCTGTTCTGTATGAAGTTTCTTGGAAGAGGGCAGGAGATGCCCCACACCGCACCATGTCATCCTTCTGTAGGACTAAAATCAGAATCTGTCAGGAGATTGCTTTTCTTGTAGGGAATCAGCTGCCTGGATTTGCCACGTGATGATGTGAAACAAAAGAACAATTGTTTTATAAGGAAATCTTAGGAGGGAAAAAAAAAAAAGTGTATACTTTTTTTTTTTCCAATTCCAGTTCGGAAAAACCCAGCAAATTTTTTCCCCAAAATGCCCCAAAACTAGAACATTTTGGAAACAATGCAATTGCTTTTTAATTCCACAGACTGGTGTGTGCACTATTCTACTCGGTGGCACAATAAATGTCAGGATACATTATTTGGATTCATAGACAATGGCATTTTAATTAATTGCACAGTTCTCCATACATAAGAAACTATAACTTGAGTATTTCTCTCAAATTTTACCAAATGAATTGCCAAAAAGCCAGTGGCATTCACCACAGGAGCAAGTTGACAGTGGTGGTTACCGTGGTTTGAGGATGATTTTGCAGCTGAAATACATTCATATGAATGCATGCTTTTCTCACGCTTAACTTAAACATATCACATCTGCTATTTATTAATTCTTGGTATTTTTCACAGCCTACTGCAGTATGTTTTAATCTCTCAGTGGATGAAACTCCTTGTATTAAATCTCATACCGATGAGGCAAATCCATGCTTCAAACTGTAATGGAAGACTTTGGGGCATATGAAGAATACGCTACACCTTACGAAGTTGTCTTTAGTCTCTTACTGCTTCATCATGTCTCTTCTTCCATTACTTGTTTCCACTCATTTTTCTTTGCCTTTGTAAAAGTTGTAAATTCTCTGGGGAAACGGCCTCTCACAGAGGCAGGGCTTCAATCCTGACTATAACTGTAAAGTTATATTCAAGTACTATCTTACTTTTAAGTATTTGGGTTTAAAAAAAAAACCAAAACCACAACAACAAAAAAAAAAACCACCTCCCCCCAAACCACCCTTGAAGTTCAGTTTGATGCATTGAAAGGAAGTATTTAATCACTAGGGAAAATATCAGAAAGCTGCCAATTATTTGGGCCAACAAATATGTCCAATAAAGAGCAATGGCCGCAACACTTGGCAACTGCACAGAGCCATCAGGTGGAAGGAAACCAGCACCCGTAGGAGATCCCACAGCAGAGAGCAAAGAACGACATGCAGGAATCGAGAGGGAGTAAGAGTCAAAGGGGTCTCAGAAGTGAGTATAATTTGGGGTTTTAAGACTGAAAAGTAGTTTAAAAACCACTAGTGAGTTCAAAACTGGTTATGAACACGACTAAAGCAGCTCTGGCAAAGCCAACGTGTTGAATTCGTTAGAGCTCCACTCAGTTCTGCCGACTTTGTATCCACTGCTGTCGTCTCGTTGTTGTGTCTTGTCTGTTTTAAGAAAAACCTGTAAATCCCACTGAAATCCATTGGTCTTTACATGAACACAAGGACGCCTGAGGTCTCATATCAGCACGCCTGAGAAAGAAATGGTATCCTAAATTATTAAACCAAAGCAATCTGCGAGTCTGATTTAATCCGCAGTGTTATTGTTTGGTCTATACCTTTCATATCAGTAATGAAATTAGTGTAAGTGTCACTGGCCATTTTCAGAAGCAGAGAAGGAAACTAGAGCCTCCAACAGCCCTTGCTCGGAAGATTTCACACAAACTCCCTTGAAATTCTTTCCAAGGAACTCAGTAGTGTCCTTGATCCTGCAAAACTTTTTCCGTGTGGGATCCCTTGTGATGGGGAGTGTGCATGCATCATTTTTGTGAATGTACATCGCTTGCGTGAAGCCCTTTGTAAGCCAAAACAGAAGGTGCATCAAGGCAAGAACTGATACCTGAAGGGCTGTGATTAAAATCCCATACAGGGTAGAGTATGGAAAAGAAGACTGCTTGGGTGCTTATAAAATTTACAGGGTCTTGGTCAAGGTGTTTTTTCTTTTGGGAGGTTAATAAGTTTTAGGGCAATGTCACTGTAAAAGGAACAGTTGTGACCTTTACTTTATGAAACTACTTGCTATACCTTTCAGGGGAATTATTTTAAATCACTGCTGTTTCTTTAAAACCCTGAGTATTACAGATGGTATTGTCAGGGTCATCATAAATAACTAAAGCTGGAAAGCGTGTGTGTGTAAGATGCCCCTCCAGGCAGGTTGCAAAATGTTGCTTGGTGAGCACTTGGTGGTTTACAACTAAAAAGAAAAAAAAAAAAAGGAGGGGTGGGGAAAATGGAGGGACAAAATGGAAATGTTTTGTTATACACTACTGCAGAAAATACCTGGTATTAATGTAGTTGTAAAGCGTAATGTCTCCTGAGAAATCTTCAGTGAAAGTTTGTGAAAAATGCTCATGTGTGAGTACAGTAAGCCTCAGGATCTATGTTAATACACATCTCTCCAAACCCATTCCAGATACAAAGTCATTGCCCAGGGAAGCAAACTGGTTGAGCCGATTGTATCCATCAAAATTCAGGTGAAAGAAATGTGTCCATGTGACAGGTCTATCTGTCCTGAACAAGTGGCAGGGACATGGAAAATACAGAGCGTTTAATCACAGGCATGTCCCACAATGTTGCTGAAAACAGTCAACACGATTTGTGATCTTATTGCTCTAGAAAAATATGAGAGGTAGAAAACACTGAAAGAGAAATTGTGTTGGGCAGATGTCTTCCCTGAGCAATCAGACAGCTGTTGGTGTGCCAGATACGTAAAATTTCAAAATATCATCAGAGTATCTTTTATTCTGCAGGCCGTAGGACATTTGTGGCTCTGGGATTCATAGTCTTTAAAGGTTGCGAGATGCCGAGCTCTGATAGATACGAATGCTGAAATGTGCTATTTTTAATGCTTTGGGCCAAGGTACCTCAAACTCACTGTTAGAGGTTGATCGTTTAGATGTCAGAATTTGATTCCTCACTTGCAGCACACTTACCGAAATGGTTGCATCATTTTAATTATTAATATCAACATGGGGCTATCGACAATAGAAGCTGACTCTTTTTAGTACTACCATGTAGACACGCATAATATAAAAAGGTGCCTTCCTGTGCTAGTCTAAACAGCTCATAATTCTTGCTTTTCCCAAATGCAATCCTAGTTATAACACTTCTTGCATGTAAACTGCTTGACTGAAGGAAGTCCAAACCTAATCTTTGTGGGTTGGTTGGGTTTTTTTCTAATTTAATGTGTGAGGTAACATACTGCAAATGTTAGCTTTAAAGTTACAAGAAAGAACGCATTGCTCTTCCACTTCCAAGGTGTTCATGCAAATCTATTACATAAAACTTCGTATCACAAACGGTTGTCGTCTTAAAATCTAATCCAACTCAAACAAGATGCATTCTCACACAGGAAACCTGACTGGGTGGTCATAGCTGTTTGTGGTGGTCTGTTATTTACATATTTATCTTCTTTACAGTATTTAAACTGTTTCTGTTACAGCTGTAGCAAGGACATTGTGAATCTTAGCAAACGTTGCATGCAGCTATTCCTCAACGCTTCCAGTTTCTGAACTGTTTCCAGAAACTAGGAGTCTCATAAATACGTGGAAGATCTTAGGGAACTCAGCAACAGGCTGAAACTTTCTCCTGACACACACCCAGAAATCGTGTCACAGAAAATGGGAGCTTTCCCTCATGCTGTGAGGAAAATGCTCAGCCCCTTTGCAGCATTGTGCCATCACGTGCGGAAGTCATTCTTCATGCTCCAGATGGTCCTGGCTGCATGCGTCATCTTCAGGTACAGGAACATAAATTCATTTTTCTGTCCTCTTTTCTAACAACTCCTTGGGCAGACAAAATAACCCAGCAGGAAATAAGACACCATGCTGAAAAATTGTCGGCCTTTTACAGTCCTCTGTCTGGAAAATAAATCAGGTAGGAAGGAAAACAGTAAATCAGGAACAGTGGGGACTTTAAAAAATGAAGTTAATGTTAATTTAGTTAGGAGAGGAGACTACAGAAATGATCTGTCCTTCTCCATTAATTTTTCCTGCGGTCTATTAAATTACTTTTTTTTGTCAGCTCCCATCCCTCCACTCCTCCTCTGGAAAACAGAAAATCAAAAGAAACAGGAAAAAATATTACCGCAGATCTGGGAGATCTTAGCAAGAGGGATCGTGTAACCCGTTTTTCCAGTTACATGAAACCCTTGTGTATGCGTGCTGGTGCAGATACGTGTGTGTGCCTTAGGTTTAGAAGCAGATCGCTTTTTCAATACTCGAGCCATTTGTGTTACTGTTCTCAACCTGTCCGAGTCCTGTGGATGAGAGCTGGAAATATAGTTTGCTCCTGCACACCAGGGCTTTGGTTCTCCTGCTGCCGTAGATCAGTAAATCCTATTAAGGTTGACAGAGATTTATTGACGTCTTGTTGAGGGGGGGAATTTGGGTTCCTGCGTGTTAATGTGGATCCTTAAAGAAGGGTTGGACTTCACGTGCAAGGATGACTACAGGGATTATTTTAGTTTCCTTATGTACAGAAGGTAAACTTCATTATAGTAGCCCAAATTCTTGCTTGTTCCAAAGCTTGTTCAAGAGCCCCTCTTGACTGCTGTTGCATTAAAGCAGCCTGGGTAAAGCATTTGTTTTCTTTTAAAGGAGAAGATGGAGCAAAGCCCTCTGTTGTCTCAAGAGGGATTGGAAATATCACCTGATGCTTTGAGACACAGATTTACTTAATCTAAAGTATTATTGCAGATTAGAAGCAATGGTGTCCTGGGTTAAAAGCAATATAATGTTTATAAAGAAGGTTCATGACATATTTATAAATCTGGTGCTGTCAAAATAGATCAGTCGGGAGATAATTTTATCCTGTAGATGCTTCTTATAACTGTATCACTCCACTCATTTATCTTTCTGGTCCAAGTTTGACTAAATCTGAAACAATAAGCTGTAATCTTTTTTCTCTCTCCTTGAAAGTAGTAATAACTGAGCCTGTGAGACACAATAAGAGTTTGTGCTTTTAATGGCTTCCAAGCCCCTGATCTGATTTCAGGAGTGATTTTTGCTGGCCTTTCCCTGGGGAACACCGGGGCATCCACAGCCACACGGTTCTTGGAAGCACAAAGCACTGTCCCAGCTCACGGGGGCCGGCAGGATCGCAAATCAATAATTTTCACTGGTTAAGGTGGTTTGAAGTCTCCTAAAGAGCAATGTGATAAATTCACAGCAATTTAAATAAGTAAATAAAACTGAGCAGTGGTGGTTTAATTAAAACTTGGGATGTTGTGTGCATTGCAAAGATGTCTCATGCCACTGTAGAAATGCTCTTGTTTAGCAGCAGCTCCTGCCTGTGCTGCAGAATGGGATAACCTCAGAAAAAAATTAGAGGAGGGATGAATCTTGGTTAATCAGCAAGTTTACAAGCATGATTATCATGGGTTTTGAAAGGACATGGAGAAGGAAAAATTTGGAGGTAATGAAAACCAACAAACTTTCCCAGTTCATATGAGGTTTCAGGACATTTAGATGGCTATAAATGTGGTATCAATATTTCAGTAATTGCTGGGGAGTGGAGGGCCAGTTTGAAACACTTCAAACCATCAATTTAACATCTGTATATTATAAAAAGCATGGAAATAATACTTAGGGCAAATCAAAAGAGTACATATGTTGTAGTAATAGTGTAGCAGAAGACAAATGTTCCTTAGGAAAGAAAAGTTTAGTGCTGGGTTTTTGGGGTTGTTTTTTTTTTTTTCTAATTGGTACACGCACTATGATATAAAAGTGTTGTAATTAATATTGGACTTCACAATGAGCCCAATAAGATTTCAGCATGAGACATTTTCGGTAGTGTGAACAACAGATTAGGGACGGAGTGACACGGAACTAAACCACAGCTGTCTTCTTCTAGCCTAAGCGGTGACACATTTTTTAGTCATCAATGGGAAAATTACTGTGAATATTAGTTCAGATTAGAACACATATTGTAATGAGATTGTGCTGTGATCTTTCTATATTCTCAATTTTAAATATTAACGTGTTCTACACATACTCTACTAGCTTGTTTTTAAGTAACAGAATAACTGTAGGCACAAACATTTCCTTCTAGCTAGTTTAGCATTGAAAGAGTTGTGGTTTGTGCTATCATAACTAATTACACAAACTAAATGGGAAACATATCTCCTTCATCATCCCATGGCCTCTGACATACATTAAGACAATGTGAGTTGCTGTGAATATTCTCATGCCACCAGCTTTACCCAAATCCTTCTCCAAACCACATCAGCAGAATTGCAAATATAGTATGGTTTAGAAAATACTGACAGCTTGAAGGTCCACCTGAATAAATCCACCATACTTTTCTGAGACTGATTGTGAAGTATTGTGTTCCTCTGTCTTTTGTGAGGGTTGTAATGTATTGCAGGGAGAGCTGGAACAGTAATATTTGTTGCGCTAACAGGAGAAGAGGGTTGGCTAAAGCAGTGTCACTAGGTGTCACTAGCGCTGACCTGCTGAAGGAAGGTGGAGAGGTGGTTTTGTTTCCCAGTCCACGTTTTCTCTCTCGTATCCATTTTGATGACACATGAATATCTGATTTGCACCATCCTTCAGTGGGGCCTCATCTAAAGGAGAGCCTTTGTCTCCTCTGAGGTCTTCCAGAGTTATTGCCAAACACGATTTTAATAAATCACTTTTCTTGCCATAACGGGCTTGGACAATAGAGCTTCCATGGCACAGTACTCTAAACATATGTGTAGTTACTCCTACAAGCTTGTTCACAGGCAGTCCAGATTTCGGTTCTATGTATAGTTCCTTGGATCTGGAGCAAGGGAATACTGTCGGGGATTGGGCAACATTTGGTCCTAATTCGAAAATAATTCAAGCTGTATTTAAATGCTTACTTGGAATATCTCGCCTCTTGGAGATTTTATGCTGGCAGTCACATGAGTTGTCTGAATTGTAGAATCATGGAAAAAGTGTATTCTTATTGAAAAGTGGCTCATTTTACTGTAAACTGGCTAAACCCCAGAATACACTGGCTATGAGATGAACTTGCTCAAAATGGAAAGATATTTCCATTAACTTTTTATGGGGATTCACTTTTCATTTCCAAGATATTTTTTTTATTTCTAAAACTCGGTCTATCCTTCAGCTGTTGTTGTTCACTGCCTGTTTCTTGCTGACCACAGCTGTTCACAAATATGACTTTAGCTAGTGTTTCTTTATTGATCATTACCAGACACTCTCTGTGTTTTGGAGCTGACTTCTGTTCGGGCTGAAATCTCAGTTTGTCTGGGATATTTCCCCGGAACTAGAATTTGGTCTAAATTGGCTATGACAAAACATGGTCTCTAAAATCTTCCACCTGTGATAGAGTCTGTGCTCCTGTGAGCTTCTCCCCTTACTTGTGAACTCCAAGGGCTTCAGAAATGCAGTCTAGTCCTCTTTGATGCTGCTACCAAAACATTACTGGAAGGACTGTTTTCCTGATTGATGCTATAGATTGCCGGTGAGACTAACAGGATGCAATCAACTATTTTATACCAAGTACCTGTCTTTACTACCTCAGGCCCCCTGTTTTGCGCTCTTTTGCCGAAAGTGTGGAAAGACGCTATTGTCTACACAGGGCTGAAATCTCTCATAGGATCTTGCAAGGCAATCTTTGGCCATCGGAATCCGTGTCCAGCAGCCAACTCTGTTGTGACAGTTAAAAAAAAAAAAAAGAAAAAGAAAAAAAAATCAAACATGGACAGTCAGATGGTATGTTGGGGTCATTGATCACCTCTGCATTTTCTGACCGTTGCCTTGTGTTCTCCCATCCCCCATGCATTCCTTGCTTTCACCTCTTGCCTTGTTCCTAGACGGTACGAGAGGCGAGATGGGACACACTATTCGTTATTTATGTGCTCAGTGTGCAGCATTATAAGACTGGAGCCTGTAGGACTCGTTAGGATATAACAATGGTAATCTGCTTTGGCTGAACTGAAAGAGAACACAACATCTATACAGACACATAATGAAGATGAAAGAGATGAGTTCTCCAGCCAGTGGGAAGAACTACGGAAATGATATATATGTTTATATACGTTAAGGAATATTCAGTAAGCTGTATGTCAGAAAGAAAACCAGAAAGAGATTTAAAAAGACCTTATTGAGTGTAAGAAAGAATTTGATAAAAATGTTAGGTTTTGATACTGCAAATATTTGCTCATTGAAGTTAAACACTTGGCTTTTCAATGAAAAATTAGCAAGGACAAATATTTTTAATCTACCGGTAAAGCAGATGATCCTGATTTGCGATTCTATCAAAAACTAACCAAAGTCAAATACTAAATATGTCCATCTACAGATCTGCAGATATACTTACATGTAATATTATGCCCTACACATTGAAGATTATATCCCGGACACCTTAACCAGTTGCCAGGTAATAGCACAAGAACTGAATTAATTTCAGTGACTAACTAAGACTGAATGCAGCTGGCAGATTCGTCAAAACAGCAGCAAGCGTTAGCCAGCAGCAAGGAGAAGGCACAATTTTTCCTAGCTAAATGTTCACTGTAGGAATCACAGATCATCTTCGCTTCTCCGATGCGAACTGCTACAGCCTTTGACAGAGCTGATGGGAAGACATTTCTCTTGCACGTTGTCAGATGGAGCTCTTCCCAGCATGTCTGAGCATTGACTTCCCTGAAGTAAACAAAAGGAACCCAATTTTCGGATCTGAAATGTTTTAGATTGATGATTGTGTTTGGAAATTAGGGTGGGGGTTGTCCCCTGCGCCCACTTCCCGCTGCACTGACAACTGCTTTGGCAATGAAGAATCTTGGGATCTGGTTTCCAGGCAAATGAGATGTTGATGACTAAAGTAATCTGGAAGTATACAGAGAGTTTATAATAAGCAATATAGTGAGGAATATATTCATAATGTGTAAGAAACTATCCTAAATTGCCTAATGGTAGGGAATCTGTTTCAGTTGGACAGGTTTCTGGCACTTCGCTGGAGTTCTTCAATTAGTCTTGAGAACACTCTTAAAGCATTTTTTTTGAAATATGATCATAACCAGCACAAGCTAGTGAAGGGGTTTGTCTGGAGGAACCTCCTTCGCAGAGGCAGGTCACCTTAGTAGTTTCACGCTGATGGTGTGCATGAGAGCTGATTCAAAGATCCTTGGTGCTGGAGATGACATCTGAATTTCTTGCCATTATGTCAGGTTAAATAAGGGTAATAGAGAGCCGTCAACGACAGCAGCCATGTGCGCTGCACGTACCGTGCCAGAGCACTGTGTATTTGCCCGCAGTGGCAGGGATGCGGACAGGCTGTTTGAGCAGCATGCGCCGTCAGATGGGGACATGTCCACCTCTAAGAAGGACAATCTGTGGTGGCTGCTGCTGCACCTCCCCTGGGGGTGTGAAGGGCACCGCATGTCCGGGAGGAGAGAAGGAGGTGGAAGAGGGAGAGGAGGGGTAGGCGATCATGGAGGAGGAAGCAGCAGCATCCCTCTTTCCTAGTGCTGTCCCCAAGCCCTGGCTTCTTACTTCAGGAGTTATCTCTATGCCCTCCTATCCAGAGATCTCTGTGCCTTTCCCATCCCTGGAGTTGTGTCATTTAAGTCAGGATTCAGGCCCACTCGTAAGAAAATAGGGAACATTTCTCATCTATTTCTCTACTTGCTATACTGGTCTCTGGATAGATTAGGCTTCTAATCGCTTGTTCTGTCAAGTCAGCGTATATATATTTATGATAAACAGTTATAGGCTATTTCTTGTGCTGTAATACGTTCCACTTTCTTGGGGAAAAAAAAAAAAAAAAGGTGAAAATAAAATAAATTTAAAAAAAACCAAAACCAAACCAACAAAAAAGCCCAGAGTCTTCAATAAAGTATATTGAAGGCATGTTTTGCATGCATAGTTATTCACTGCGGGGAAGCGGCAGGCAACGTGAATATTGAACCTGACCCACCCGGGGTGCGAGGCAAACGCTCGCAGTGCCCACTCGCTCGTTGTTCAACTCACAGTAAATATTTTAGATGCTCATTTGCACTGGGCCGTGGGAGTTTTTGTTGTCTTTAATCTCGCAGCCTCTCAGTCTGATGTTCCTGGCTCAGAGCACCCTGTTCTCATACTCCTCTTGCAGTCTAGCAAGTCAGCAGCCGGCTCCGCTATTTTTCATCTGTGAAATGGAATAAACAATTTGATCTGCAGAAATATTTTTTCATTTCTAGTTTCGAAGACACGGATTTTTTTTTCCCAGGATGACAAGAAGCTCAGCGGGTTCAGCACATTATTGGGGTTTGTCGGATGCTTCTTAGGGTTCAAGAATTGGCTGCAGTGCTACATTGGGAAGTAAAAACAGCGTGATCTGTGTTCTCTTACTCCATTTCTGCTGTACAAGGGATTTCACAGAATACCTGCTTTTATTTAAGCTCCTGCCTATAACACTGTAATGGGAAACAGTGAGTTGATGGCTGAATCCAAGGCTTAGCCTTCTGGCTGCAGTCCTCTGAAGGAGGGAACAGCGTTCCCCACAGTTCACTGGAGCTGAT
Organism: Charadrius vociferus; assembly: GCF_000708025.1. Lineage (NCBI taxonomy): Eukaryota > Metazoa > Chordata > Aves > Charadriiformes > Charadriidae > Charadrius > Charadrius vociferus. The sequence continues at coordinate 4,638,701 of NW_009648636.1, forward strand.
CCTAAAGCAGAATTTCTTCCCAGTGAGATCAAAATTTTAAAAAATGTTATGGAATAAAAAAAATCTGAATATTTTTAAGGCTGATTGTACCTAGGCTGTTTATGTGGCCACTGTTTGCTCCGGCATTTTTTCACTCTTGCAATACCTACTGTCTGCCAGTAGATTTTGTTTGTCTCTGGCCTTTGGGAGAAGCCGCAGTTGGCTTGAGTCATCGTGGGTAGGTTTCAGTAGATATCTCATTCCTTGACCTCAGGGAGCTTCTGAGATGTTAACTAGTAACAAGCAGATGATTTTATTAGCAAATATGACACAATATTAGAGAGGACAGTCCTAAATAAAAACAAGTAAATAAAAGTTTAAACAAACAAAAAACCCCACTGACAGTATATGTGTTGGTTTCTAAAGGCAGGCCCCAACTTACTGCTCTACCACATCTAGCAAGGCTGATGACGGTCATTAATTTCTGCTCGTGTCATGGCTCCGTTAATCACTATGTCACCCTAAGCTACAGACCTGCTTCCTTGTAATTTGACTCAACCTGAGAGAACATCAAACACCTCCAGGTATATGTTTGCAAGTAGGTCAGGAGGAGACTTGATGATCTTGATGTGAAGGTAAAGTTCATCTTAAATTTTTGTCCAGGTGATATTAAACCACTGAATTCGATGGATGACGCAGTTCTTGCAGAAGTACATACCTTGCAGAACTGGATCTTGAGTCAAAACCAGGTTCTGCATGTGCACACGCGTACGGATTCCATGGAGTGGACGTTAAAATTTTCCCAACGTACCTGTTTAAATTATGAGGTGACTTCCCATTTTCAGAATGATCAGGCCACAAAATAATTTTGGTTTACTGCAAAGGAGAGGAGTGTTAGGTCCTTAACAGCTAAGTCATTTGAAATGAAATGTTGGTGACGCCTACCCTGCGGTCACAGAAGCTCGAGCGTACATTTATTTTCCGTGTCTGTGAAAGGCCCATAAACCCTTCCGCAAGGTTTGTTAGGCAGCTTCCAGTCAAGAACAGCAGATTTTTCTCTTGTGATCTTCAGACTTCTGTAATTTAACTGTATGCTTGAAACCTCTAAAATGTATTGTATATAAACATACAGGCTCACATACACTTTGCAGTTTTCTGGCAACTTTAGAAATGCTTTGATCTAGGTAGTCGGTTTTATTGCTAATTTCTTGAATAATCTTATTTTCTACTGAGCCATCTGAGAGGTTCTATTAAGCTGCTCTTTCCTCGGCTCGTATGATGCGACATACATATCCCCTCAGCAGCGAGGCTGCTTGGACACCAGTTCAGAGCAGCCAAGAAACAGCTGGAGGGGGCAAATGGAAGCATGTGATTTTCTCATTGTTTATCTTGGCGGTTTAGAGCAGTCTGAGCTTTTCCAGACTTGAGTATTCATTAATACCAAAGAGAGGAAAGAAGTCATTTATGTTAAAATAAAATGGAGTATTAATGCAGAAATAAATATTTTTGGCTAACTGTAAATTTAGCATGGCTGGGAGACCTGTAGGGCTTGAACAGAAGACCATTAACAGAAAGTAGATAATGTTTTTCGTTTAGGGGTAACACTGACTGAAGGGAAATTTCTACCATGCCTCTGAAAGTGAAACATAGCTAGAATAAAACAGATAAGTAGTTACTTCACTTCTAAATTCTTACCCTTTCAGTCTGTTACTGCCATCTTATTAGAAAAGGTTAAAAAAAAAAAAAAGTCTGAAAAAAAACATTAGCAAAAAAAATGGACCTGCAAATGGTTCCCCCTCCCTCCACCACGGGCCAAGCTGTTTTCTGTTTCTTGTTCATGATCGGTCGGCATGAATGAGCCGTAGGAGTGTGTTCAGATGGAACATACAGCCTTCAGTATCCTATGGAAAATATTTTGTCTGTCATCGTGTTGGCAGGGAAGTGGCTTTGACCAAGTGCTGCCCTGGCAGCCCTTCCCAAATGGCCCCTTCTCACTCCATCCTCTCCCTTCTCATGGGGAAGGCCGGGGAGAACAGGACGAGTCGATTCACCCACAGGCGGGACTGGCTCCTCCAAGGAGGCCGCAGAAGGGTTTTCTGGACTCCGAATTTCTGAATGGAATGGTCTGCAACGACTGATCTCCAGATGGAATGCGTGGCTGAGCTACCCCGACCTGTGTGTGACCACCGTGCCTGCCCCGTTCACATCTGGACCCGCTTGTAGAAACAAAAGGACAAGTGTCCCTCAGCTTTGCATCTCAGCCTTTCGCCGTACCTCTCTTGTTCATTCCAGCTGTCTACTTCAGTGATGCCGGAGCGTGTTCTTGAGGCTGTTTATTCCTTAACTAGGGGAAAGCTGCTGCATGCGATGGCAATGCCAGCAGAATGTGCCAGCACCTGGGTGACACCTCCTTGCTGTGGACCAACGCATCCCCTCCAGGGGAGGGGCAGCGGAGGGGTCCTTTTGGAGACATAAATCCCATTTTTGGTACAGCGGTCAAATTTGGCAGCCTGACTGCTGCCAGTTACGCTAAGGGCTAGCAATATATGGGCTAGCAATATGAATATATGGGCTAGCAATAATATCTCAGTTGCTGAATACATCATTTCAGGTGCGTTGGGGTGCTTGCTGGAGAAGCACTTGTTGAGTTAGAACCATGTTTAACCCCAGAGCAGCCTGGCATTCAGGGATAACGCGGGGTTTGGCACAGGTCCGGCGAGATGCCAAATCTTGATAACAGTGCCTGGTGCCAACTTATTCCCCAGCTGACCCAAGCAAAGGCAGTTTAGGACACGGGAGATGATTAAGGGTTTGGAGAGAGGAATGTAGCCTGGCTCAGGCTCCCCAGAGCTTTCAGCCTCTCCTGCAGCACAGCAGTTCAGATTGAGTGAGGTTTGGGGATTTTCTGGCTGACAGCAGGACAGGACTTAGACCGTTTGCTATTGCTGCCTATACCAAATTGCTTTGGTCTGGTTGATCACTCCACACAAGTTGTAACAACTTCTTTCTTTCTTAGTTGAATATTTGAATTTTTTATATTTTTTTTTTTTTTTTAGTTTACACTGACTCTAGTTTTATCACTAAATAAAATTAGAGGTCTTTGTTCAAGCAAATGCACACTGATAGCTGTAAAATGAGTCTCTGAGAAAGGACCGTGTGAAGAAAGAGCAAGGAGCAGTTTCTAAATCCTCACTTTTAATATTACTGTTTCTTTTTTGAATTGCCTGTTATTGTACCAGATTGACTCCTGCAGATTTTTAGTTTACTAGCTAGCTTGAAAATCATAAGAAGTTCATGCTATTAAACACACTCAAACAGTATCTCCTAGTTTTATATGTCTGAAAGACTTGGAATTTCAACAGTCCAAAAATACTTAATTTACTATAATTTAAAAGCAGCTTCAAGTTACTAATAACTACATCCATATGTTTTTGCATGCTGGGATGGTGAATATATGGGCTAGCAATAATATCTCAGTTGATGAATACATCAATCTGAAAAAGGTCATCTGGAGATTTTTTTAATGAACAATGATTTCTATTGTTTCTCATGCTATCATTTAAATTACTAGTGTTTTAAACGCATGAGTTGGGGGTCCTAAATCCTAAGATTTTACTTTTTAAAGTAAATATTTTTAAATGTGTTTTAAAATATTTAAATGTTTTAAAAACCAATTTCATCTTTAACTTGCCATCTCCACAGTGAAGAGGGTAGGAAATATAGAAATTGTTCCAGTTTCCTGGGTTTAAGAACACAACCCGAGTGTCACAGCGCTTGTAGTAAAAACGCGTTGGTGCCAACACTGCTTTGTTTTTAAGTTTAAAACGCCCAGTTTAATCAACTACTAAATGTCTGAGAAGAATGGAAATGGGGGTAGGTCCTTTCTCTTGCCTATTCCAGCAGTGCCTCAAAGAAATGGGGATGTAGCTCTGTGTATCTGGGTCCTTGCCTGGGGGCAGGTTCCAGCCTGGTCGAAAGGCTGCCCCGTGCCGAAGGAGTGACTTGGGGACCGGTGGCACCTGGCCACAGCCTTTGGCTTGCCAGAAGTCCCTGGGGCTAGTATTACAAGGTGGAGTGGGGCATATTTACCTCCAAGTACAGAATGGATTATATTTCATGTTTATAATACCCATTTCTTCAAGGCTTATATTTAATACAGAGATGTCTTCTGCTCTGAACAGAGATACGATACCAGGGTGATACCATAAAAAACTCTTCCAGACAAGATAAATTGTAGTATGGAATGCTGTTAGCGTATTAGGCTGAAACTAAATCACAAATTTCACAATAAATAATAACAGAGTACAATAAGCTTGATAAAAATCAAATCTTTCCATTATCTCCTGTTACCTTCAGTACATTGTGTCTTTATTCCAGCAGAAAAGCGTTCAGTTCATTTCTTATCATTTTCATGAAATGCCAATATTCTGTTTGCTCAGCCTATAGCACTGAATATTATAATGCATGAATCAAAGCTCACTTAAAGATAATGCTTAATGAACTCATTATACCATAAAATTCTGGATTGCTCCTCTGCTAAGCACAGGAGGAAAATTGATATGTTTTCATGTTCAGGTGAAGGATTCTGTCAGACTGATTCATTTAAAACTGGCAGAAAGCTGTAGTTTTGCATTTAGCATCTTCAGTTATTTTCTTATTGGCTTGTGCAAAGTTCCCAGAGGCTCTCTTAATGAAAGGAACTGCAAGACCTCTATCAAGCTTTCCAAAAAGAGTTTATTGATTTTTTTAGATACCCCAAACCATTGAGTTTACAACTTTTGAACCTTTCTGGTGGGATAACCTAGCCCCGACACTGTGCTCTTTCTGATATTCAGGTCCATCCCACCACATGACGCTGTAGTCATAGGCTTGTTCAGCTAGCTTGGGTTTCTCCATGTGGTAATAATTTGTTGTACTGATTTTTCTAATTCTTCCAAAGAGTTCAAGAAAGAATCTGTTTTCTCCAGAAGAAAGTCAAAATTAGCAATTGATGTTCACTTCCTTGCCGCTTTTCTGGTAATTGCTCAGAGCCCAAATGATTGTCCACTTATTGTTTGATGCCAAGTCCTGTTGAATCCTGCTGGGAGTTTACATAAACCCTGGAGGACAAAGATGAACATTTGGCATATGTAATTACACTTTTAAAAACACATTATGAACTTAAATGGAAATCATCAATCATTTTGCCTTCAGAAGGAGGTAATATCCACTGAAAATGGAAATATAAACTTGCCAGTTTCCAATTTTGAAAAAATTACAGGTTTCTGTTAAAAACTCTTCCAATTTGTAGAACACCTTTATTTTTCTACTTATTCTGCTTCAGATAAACTTCAAATTACTGAGTTTTGAAAGGGCCCCCCTAAACAAGTGATTCCTACCCATAGTATTATCTGACAACAACATCAGCGGTTAAGTTGGCCAAGTCAATGTTTACCAGATGTTCGTTGCATTGACACTTGCCAAAATATGTCCTGTAATTGAGACTTTTTCCTCAGCTTACAGCTTTTCCTGCTGTTCCCAGATTGCTTCCAACAGTCAATAGGGGGATGCTGCAGAAAAGCCAGCGGGACCATTATTTATGCAGGAGCCTGATAAGCTAGAAGCAGATAGAGACGGAGGAGGAGGAATAGAGGTGTAAATAACATAAATACATTTAAACTGCTACCAGGGCAAAAAGGCAAAAGAAAACTTCGATTTACTTCTGTTTCACTTGTGATCAATTTTTACATGATTGCTTTCCCACTTTTGGAAGAGTGAGGAGTCTTGAAGGGTTTGGAAAGTGATATGAGCTCATCATATGAAAAATATTGTTTGATTTTTCCGCTATGACCTGGATAAAAATCTGGTATGATTTCTCTGTGGCTTATTCATCCTCTCTACAATGTTTTCCTCTCCCTTTTAAGTAAAAAGTGAAGACAGAAGAGTACACAATAACGCATTCACAATAACAGGTGAAGGAAGGCTGGTGGACCAGGGAAACTTAGTTTTTAGACAGAATCTGAATGAAACTGGCTAGATTGAACGAGGAGACACCAAAGCAGAAGTAAGGCAGAGGTGGCAGAATAACGCACCAGGGCAGAAGTAAGAGGGAGCTGAAGAAAAACTTTGGGGGAAAGGGGCAAGTTGTAGCACGAGCAAGCCTTGCTTTTTATTAAAATTACATAACTGGCTACGTGTGAATTTAGAAACAGAGACTGGTGCTTAATTAGACCTGCGAAGGGGAACCCACCCCAGAGCAGTAGCCCATGGAGCTGGGGGCGGGAAGGGGAACAGCCCCTGGTGTGGATTCGAGTCCTGGCGTGATGTTCTCTGCGAGAGAGGGAGGTAACTCTGGTATAGGTGGGATTACTGGGGAAAGGACAGAGCAGGGCACGTTGAAGCGTCTCTGGAAAAGACTATTACCCCACCCACCCCACCCCCCGTAAAATAACATGTAGATTGTTCCTTAAGAAAAAAAAGAAAAAAAAAAACAAACCAACAAACAAAAAAAATCTCCAAACTTCTTTAGTTATATGATACATGTGTAGCTCCAAATATAGAAATATTTGTCCTGAGACATTTCCTTCTACTTGTTTTGGAAAGTCATCTGCTGCACAATGCCCTTTTCAAGAGTACAATGTGTTTTGCGCTCCATCTTTTTGTAAGCAGAGGAGGCAAAAAAAAAAAAAAGATAGTTTTATAACTGCAAGGAAACTAGAATTTATCCTTAACCTTCTTCACAACATGGGATCAGAAATCACTCAAGCACAGATTAGCTGAAAAGGAATAAATTAAACTTAAATTGCTCCGCATAGACTAATAAATAAAGTAAATGGCCATCATCCCAGATGAAATACTCAGATAAGTATTTCAAAAAGCGCATCTACTTGGCATTTGCTGCTGTGCTGCAGCTCCAAAGGAGATTCATTAGGTTGGAAACAACGCTCAGTATCTCTTTAACTTTTTGTTCTCATGATCATAGATTAATTGTGTTCAGAATGCAGAAATTCTCTTTCCTGACACGTGTTGGTGTTGTCCCTAGTCAGGAAGAAAAGTTGAACCATGATGGTTTTTTTGTAAAGGGAAAGCTGAAAATTTTGTTTTTTCGAAGGCCTGACTGAGCTTCGTATTTTTTTCTCAGAGCTGTAATTTGTCTGGGCTTTTCATGCTCACCTCTATGCTGATGTTGAAAACTTTCTGAGCAAACTGCGTTTGTCGTTGATCTTGTAAGTGACGGCACCTATAGAAAATATTTCCTTCACGAAGAAGGAATATTCTCGTGAAAATTAGTTGGCAAAAGAAAATTCCTGCAGAAATTGCCATTTGAGAAAAAGCAAGAAAACAAATGGGAAAACAACTATTTCTCTCAGCCATCTGTACAGACAACCATAAATTACACAGCTAGCGATGTGCTACACCCAGCAGGCTGTACGTTAAATACCATAGGTGTGGGTTTTGGTTCGGTCAATAAGTGATTTTGTTGTGCCTGCAGTTACTTGCATGTGGATTTTTATCTGGAAATCCCGTGCAGCGACTGTCTGCATGAATTGCTCCAAAATAAAAGAAAAGCCCAGAAGCTTTTTCCTCACCTCTGAAAGTTCGCAGTGCTGACGCGAAACAGCATCCACCTGCAGAAGGTGAAAACTCTCCAGGTGCACTAGCCAGGGGGTGCTGCAAAGCAGATGAATTGAGATAAGCTGTGCTCCCCTGAAACTTGGTGGAAAGGCTTTTAAAATAAGCAGGGAATAAGCCAAAATGCAATAGGATTCAATTTAGTTCTGTAGCTGCTTTCAGTAATTACCAGTAAGATGTGGACAGGGTTAATGGAGGGCATAGCCTTACAGAATTAGGATGAAAGTACTCAAGTGAAAATACTATATTATTATTAATTTGATAGAAATGGAAATAAGAATCCATTTCTTATTTGTCAAATATGTTTTCGTAGGAAGCCAAGTAATTTGCAAGAGCCTAATCAATTTAAGTGCCTAGTCTTAACTATCTGATTAGATAAGCTATGAAAAATCTAAATAGATCAGCTCAGAAGGAATGTATGCCCTCAGCTCTGGGTGGTGAAAATAATTTGTTTCTTAGATGGCTCATCTAATACCTACTGGCTATTCCTCTTACAGGCTATTCTCGTCTCCTGTTTGTTTAGCTGAGTAATAAGAAATGTACCCTTTCCCTGTAAATTCAGTTCAGTTGCCCGAATTCAATGGGATGTGTGAGGGGAACATGTAGGTGCTTCTCATCCAGGGGCATGTATGTCCAGTGTCAAATATTCTATAAGCAAAACCATTTTTAGAGTAAACAGACTCCAAAGTGATGATAAGCCTATCTTAAATCCATGCTGATGAAATAGTAAATAAACCCAATAGAGAGACTCAATATGAATACATTAAAGAAAAACTCAAGATTAAACTTAACATCCTTTTTTTTCTTCCCTAAATCTTTCCTCAAAGAGGTTAAGTGAACAACACCTACTTGGTGAACCTTCTGTACAGCGTGTTCTCCACGCGATTCTGAGAGTGATTTCATGTCGCTGATATACAACTGGTTTTCCCCTCCAAATTCATGTCCAGTTTAGCTACTGTGCAGTATACTGCCCACCCCTGCCATGGCAGCTCACAGTGATGTTCCTGTGATGCCAATATTCTGCTGCCTAACTTTCCTCCTGCTAAAGTTGCTTATTGGGCCAAATCACTTATCTTGAAATCTTTTCTGCTAGGGAGGCCTTTATGGTGTCATCAGAATGCAACATTCTCTCTCCTTTCTCAAATCTTTAACTATTTCTCCTCCTTTCTCTTTTATAGTTTCAGTCCATAATTTCAGTTTATTCCCTTTCAAATTAGAGCAGTGCTCTCTTTTGCGAAGTTAGATCATGCCTAAAGGAAGAATTTCCTGACCTTATTAAAAAACCCCAACATCACTCTAAAATAAAAAAAAAAAAACCAAAAAAACACAGACCCAAAAAACAAACAAACCAAAAATGAGAACTTTCCCCACCCTTTCCTGCTTCTTTGGAGCTGTATGGGATCCAAGGGCTGAACATTTTTCTTTCTGTTAAGTAACTGCTTGATTGCATCACATTGCATCCTCAGAGAAGGAAATTAGGATGTTGGTAAACGACGCCCTTTGAAGCTGTTCCAAGTATGTGATTCTGGCTATTTTAGTTATGTAAGTTCTCTCTACCATCCTTCAGGCGATGTGATGATCAAAGACAAGCCGGAATATCCCAAGAATTAATTTTGACTATTTTAAATACTAAAGAACAGGAAAATTAAAAGCATGACATAACAAAATCAATAAACGATGACTGTTTCGGATTCGTTCTCTTTGGGAATGCCTATGAAAGGTCAGATCTGCCTGCAATATGTTAACATACCCATTCCCCAAGTGATGTGCATGTCCCGTCTCATGTACAGACCTATGTGCAGGTCCCGTTTCATGTGTAGACCCGTTACAAAGTTGGGCAAGGGAGATTTTATTTTCTTCTAATTAGCCTTTTGTAATAAGAATAACCTTTGCCAGAATACAAATGAGAAAAATATAAGAAATTCTCATTTACGCCTAGATGAGCAAAACCAGTATTTGTCAACTACTTAGAAAAGCCGTACTGGGGGACACAATGATGAAATTAATTCCCTGCACCTCTCTCTGCTTTCAAGCTTTATCTCCTGTAATAACCTCTACGTGTTTCAGTATTTCACCAGAGGAACTGCGAATGTTTCTCTGTGCAGCGGCATTTCTATTCTCTTAAAACTCACTGCTGGGAGAAGTCGAGTCTCGTTTCCCCGGCCACACTTTGCAAGCTCGTCTCACCGACGCATGTTGATGGGAATTTTGGTGGGGCAACCGGCCGACTGGGGATGCGGAGGCTTGCGTGTTGGTTCTGTCTTCTGTTCTCTCTGTTGGTTTTCTCGGCTGGGGGCTGCAGAGGACAGGATGTTCCCAGCGAAACAGTAGGAGCAGGAGGACGTGGATGGTTCGGATTGGAAATTTCTACATCCGCACAGAAAGGAAACATTTTTTCCTCTCTGAGTGGACTCTAACTTTGTCCTGGTTAACTATTCATTGGTGCAGTTTCGTAATAGCCTTCTCTTGGAAATAGCCCAAGGGTTGGTTAAATGTATATTCAGCATATTTGCAGTCTCCTTTGTTGTTGAGAAAATAACAGTACTTTATCTTTAATGTTTTAATTTTAACATTTTTGGCGCTTTTTTTAATAACCTATTTCCTGAATATAACTTCCCAAGTTAAAACTATGTTTAAATTAATCCATACAGACTTATATTTTATATGCCTGTATTTCCAACTATAAAGTTAGAATAAGTTTTTTAAGTATATTTAATCTTTTGAAAGAATTGTTTAAACTTAACAGTAATTCAAGAAATCATTAGAGTTTCCATTTTTAAAATACTTGTGTGGAAAACTCAGTTTTTTAACTTTGATGAATGTGCTTATAAATTTCCTAAATGATTTTTAATTAATGTAAAAAAAAAAAAAATTACAGTGAGCTCCATAAAGCAATATTACGGTGAAGCATCAAGTATTTTCACCAATTAGTTTCACAAGTCACATAACAAAAGCATCAGTTTATCGCATACAATTTGTATGCAGTACTCGCAAATATACATTTCCAAGAGAAACCACCAAGGTTAGTGTGAAAATAAGAGTTAAAAGAAGTAACATATTTGGTACAATGCTTTCTAGTTGTTTTCTTCACGTTTGAATAGTTTACAGTGCTTATAGAAGACTCTACTTCTGATACAACAGTTTTTGGATTTGAAGTAGCCGCTTTTGATTGAAATTGTGATATGAAAAATGTCTGAAGAGAGATGCAGTTTAGTGAGACACAGTTTATGATTCTGATAATGTATCTCTGCTTATTTTGGCACCCTTGTGGATACATCTAGATGATAGAGGTAATAGAATATCCTTGCATTTTTTAAGACGCTGGGACTCTCAACCAGCCCCGAATTTCATTTCAGAGATGCATATTCCCTCTCCGCCTAACTAGCATCTTGTTTAAAAGGATCTTGTACTTTCAAGATAGGGTTTCAGTGTTGACCAAAACTTGATTTTTCCCACCTGTGGAAGAAGGAGAATTAAAAAAACAATTTTGTATAAGTCAAGGTTCTAATAGCCAGTTTTAGCATATGCACGTCCACAAATCAAGTAAAAGAGTACAGCAAAGAAAATTGAAGAGAAATACAAGTAATAAAATCCTGCTTTTCAAAGACGTCACTAACACAGTAGGGGATTACTGACAACAGGCGTTTATTTTTTCTTTCTTTCTTTTGGACGCTTTAGACTTTTCCTGTGGTGTAAACAAAAAAGGAAAATATTCCTGGAATATTTTCTATTTGTCTGGACATCTAATTTAATAAAAAAGCAGTACTAAACATAAACAAGTATAGTTAAATTCTTCAAAGTTCATAAACACCAGTAGTAATCCATTATAGCAACAAGTTACATGAATTTCACGATTCAACATGTTGTTATTGTAGCTACTGGGCTCAGGAACAAAACCCATCCAAGCACATGGACGCTTTCTGAAAATAACGTGCCTCGCGTTTGAAATGACACAGAACTACGTGTTGCCACATCACCACGCTAATCTCCTATTCAATAGTATTTAATTTCAGTCGAAAATCATGATATACGATAAATTCTACCCCATTTAAATCTGACCACCACTCTTGAATAGTGGCCAGAGAGCTTTTCTTCTCGCTGCTGAATGGGAGCAGGGTGCTGAGCTCTCGGACAGCTCGTCTGTGCTCAGACCTAAGGCTCAGACGTTGCTTGCGCTAACGTATGGAATTAAGTGATTCGGGCCAAAAGGAAGTCGGAGGAATATGATGTTTATTTTAGGTCACCTTTCCATTCCTATCAAGAGGCAAAACAGGTAGCAATTTAATGACTTTTTTTTTTGCACAATGACTTGAATAAATACTGTATACATGCAGTGACAGTCTTTTTGTACATATATGTAATGAACAATAGTGTCTTCACGTCACAGTAGGACTCTTCCGAGTGGCTTTTTCAGACCCATCCTGCGATCTCACATGTTTGTGCGTGTGTACATATGGGTGTGTATATTAAGTATAGGATTCATCTGTGGTCTGTTAGCACAGATCTGCGCATGGATTCTTCACAATTTTAATACTTTTTTTTTTTTTTCTGGTCCATTAACAACAGCCTTAAACTCACATCTGACTATAAACACAGTCTTAAAAACAGGAATTTTGGACTGATTTACACCCTAAATGACCAATTTGTGGACAAGCCAGAGAATGACTTAGCTTTTGGAAAAAGAAGCCTGGAAATAAAGGTTCCCTTTGTTGTAAAATTGATGGTATTGAAATACATGAACATTTGCCCATATTTGCATCATTCTTTTTGTATCTTATATGTTTTATGCACATTGAGGAACCAAAGTTTTTGAGGCAAAGAAAGTGATAGCCGTTTTGGTTACTGGGAGACTCCCTGATAGAAGCAAAGAACTTTATTTCTTAACTTCATGCCATGGCATATGCTTATGCTGTGAGCAAAGCAAAGTGTCTTCCTACTTCAGGGAACTTAACTGCCTGTGAGATAGTGTAACCGCTAACTCAGGGTTGGAGAAAGGTCTTCTGGTTTTGGTTTCTTCATGTGAAAATACAGTGGTTTCTGAAGCACACCAGGCATGAGAACCTCTCACCTTTGCTGTGCAGCACTACGATTGTGGTTGCTATTGCCCTCTTCTCTGCAACAGCCCGCTCTATAAATACGAATGAGCTACATTAGAATATCGCATTTCAGTTCATAAGGAAAGATAATGCCATATAAAAGTTGTATAAAATAAAATCTACCTGAAGACCTCTGCTTTAGGTCTAGTCAGCGGAGAAAAATAGGCATTTCCTATGGAGTAATTCATCCCAATGCAGGATATAAAGAAGATCAGAAGTAGAAGATACAGGAGGAATACCCCAAGCACAAAATATTACTTCAGCTATGCAAACCTTGTTGCCCATAGCCAGACAAAATAGGCTCAACTTATATGTCTTAATAAAGTTACTTTAATAACAATTTATGATCAGCTCAAACAGACCACATAACAGATGGTGGGGTTTTTTTTTTTTCCTTTTACTCTGTTTTTTCTAATTGTTGCACCTTATTTTTATAACTTCTGTACTATTTGCTTCAGGCTTCTGAAATAGCTTTTCCATTAATGGGATCAGATAAAGCCCTAAAAAAAAATTAAATGAAGGAGAAGAGGGGTGCTTCGTGGAAGGGCTGCCTGAAGAGGAATCTGTCGCTAATATCCACACAGTACTTTATTGTATTTTGTTCATGATTCGGGGATATAATGCGGAATTCAGAGCACTTGGGGACCTCCTTAAGTTACACCACACCCGTCTGCTATTTTGAGTCTGCGTAGCGTTCATCTCGGTGTGAAGGTTTAATCACCTGTCCCATAGGGATGCTACCATATGCGTGTGTCTCTGTAGTGGTTCACACAGAGTTTTGAAATCTGGAAAATTCATCTTCCACTTAACTGTATGCTTTAGCAGTCTAGTGTGACAGTGAAAATAAGATATTGTGTGTGTGCGGGGAGATGTGACGCTAGGTTTCAGAATGTGGCGCTCAGTCTTAGAGATTTTGCTGGTTGAGCAACGACCGAGCTTGCTTTTATTTTTCTATAAAGAGATTGATTTGGGGTGTGTCCCATCAAACAAAAAAAAATCAGTACGTGGTGCAAGCAACTTAGCATGTTAAAAGAGGTTTGCTAACTTCTCAAAAAGAGAAGTTAATGTGATTATGCAAGGGGCTAGGAGGATCGTAGCAATGGAAATACTGACGAAATGTAACCCTGGGTGTCTGCGATATGCAGTATTGTTGGTCCAACTATTCTTGCTAAGTATCATCTAAGAAAACCCTGCAGGAATGATCCTAAATGTTCTGGTTTATCATTTATGTGAAGATGTTTTCTTGCTAGACATATAGTTCACTCCAAAGGGTATTTGAGAGATTTCCTAAGGCAGTGGGATAACACGGAAGGAAACGGAGTGCCAGGAAAAATTAACTCTTCTTGAAATCCTATACATTACAGTGCTGTGTTCCAGTGCCTAAACCTGCATTTTCACTTAGCACGCTGGAGCTAACTAACCAGGCAGCTGAATAGGTGGTTTGTCTTTGGCTTATGTGCAGCTCGAGCATCCCGCCTGGCCTGCTGCTTAGTGCCAAGGGAAACATTTTTTGCCTTTGACTCTGCCAAGTCTGATTTGCACCCACCAGCACCCTGGGACGGCAGGGCACAATCTGCCACTGTAGCAGTGACCTCTGAGAGTTTGGGTTAAGTTGGATTCTGATGAAGTAATAAGCAATAATGAAGCATGATTTTGCTGAAGTGTTGCTTGCTAGTTTGTACCTAAAGATGCTCGTAAACTCAGTATCAAGAACTCTAACTATTCTTGCAAATGTCTTTAGAAGGGTTAAAGCAACACGTAAAGAACATCACACATATATATATATATAAACCCTACAAGATTCTCATCTTGAGTAATGCAGGGAGGAAAATGCACATGTGCTTTGTGCCTCCCTGTAAGGACACTGTACCCAGGGACCCCCAGTGAGGGGACGGCAGGTTGTTGAGTTGCCCTGGCATTGAAAAACACAAATGCAACCATCACCATTCAGTGCGCACCCAGTATGGGAGGACTTCCTTTTAAGATATACAGATGTGTAAATATTTTTATAGACTCAAATCTTGATGGCAAAATGAAAGAAATCGTGAAACTGGGAGAATTATAGATGTGAGCCATTTCTCCGCATGCCTTCCTTTACTTAAAAAATTTCGGAATTCACATTTCTGGTCTTTTTTTGCTGTTCCAATTGGGATTCTTTCTCTGAGTGTCATTATAAAGTCATTTCTTCTGGAAGATTTGTTATGGTTTCCTGAGCTTGCCTGTGGGTTTCAGAGGTTCAAATTACTGTCAAAGTATGTACCAGCATGTGCCGACATAATTTTAAAATAGTCCATAATACAAGTATTAGTCACCAGTGTTGCTTATCACAGCAAAATAAGCTCTCGCATACCCCTTTTCACCAGGATGCCAAGCCATGTGGTAAGGCTTTTGCATCAACTGGACAGAGTCAACAGTAGTTTTCTTGCTCAGTAGGTGAATTAGTTGGCACTGAGAGGGGAAAAAAAATCATATAAAAATCTAGGAATTAGTTTATTGGTTCCTAATATATTTACTGGAAGGTCCCTCGGGTCTCTTTCAATATCTCTTTCAGTGCAATACACACCGTGCATTCATTTTGCGGCTTATCTGAGCATCCTGAACCCTTTTCCCACCTCTATTACAAATTTCCTTTCCTGTATAGCTTATAAGGAGGGATCACTGGTTGTTTCCACCATGTCCACTTGGTAACTACAATGTGAAGAGGCCTTCTACTGCCAGGTGTTCTCCTCCCTCTTGTAAGGCTCTACCATGGCCATGCGGCTATTTTGGAGCTGTTGATGTCCTCATTTTTTATAGCTCCTTTGCTTTCTCAGAATTATACTCCTTCCAGTTTGTGGCATTTCTGTGCTATCCTTTACTGTAAGCACTCAGTTTACATGCTGCTAAAATTTTATCTTCTCTTTGGAAGAGCTCTTCAGCATCTGTCAGTTATTCTTTGGAACCAAATTAATTTCTTATTAATTTTCTGCGCTAAGAGTCCAGTTCCTCTTTGTCTAAGGCAAAGCCAGACAATGCAGTGAAGGTTCCTATTTGATTAGCAGTTGAACACTCCTACTTTTTGCACTTTTTCCCTTCAAAAATGTACTGAAGCTCTTTATTACTTTGTGTGTGTGTGTCTAGCTGACATCAAGTGCGTAACAGGAAACAATAGAGAAAACATCTATAGCAGATCTACATCTCTTCCTTTTTTATAGTAATCTAAGTTTAGTATTCAGAGACCCCTTGTTATAACTCTTTGCATCATTATTTAGAATATTTATCATGACTATAGACTTTCTTCCATGAGTTCCCTAGAAGTTTATCTTGCAGATGAATCTGTTACTTGTATACATGATATGAAAACTGCTCAGAGACTTGCATGACAGTCACTTAATTAGTTCTTAGACCATTAATAATTCATTCTGATAATGTGCTTGTATAATAGCATCTGAGTTTCATAAATACCTCCAAAATTTGAAAAGCTAGAAAAATAACTGGTCCATAGGGAAGCTTTGTGAATGCTTTTTCCTGGCCTGTTATTTAGATACGTCGAATCAAATTGGGCACCGAAATTTCATCACCCAAGGTTGAAAATGGTGTGTTTTAAAAAATATTTACATTTCTATTGCGGTAGAAGAGAAGCAGATCTGGAGAGGTAGGCGATGGGTGCTGAGGACACGATGTTAAAAACGCTATGCGCTTGGCAAGCGATTTACTCTGGTCTGCTTCTGAGTTCCACCGTGGGGTTTGCCATACTATTAATTTTCTCATCTTGAGAATTCTGTGGTTAAGATCTCCAGGGACTAATCAGGCATTGGTGCTGCCACAGACCAGCATTACATTGTGGGGCTGGGGCACAGGAGAGGAGGGGATGTCCCACCGCTCGGGGCCAGGGCAGAGGGCAGTGCCTGCAGGGCTGCTGGGCTCCCCAGTCCTCCTACTGGCGTGAGGCTGGAGGTCCAGTTGGAGCATTAACGGCTGTCCATGGATTTGAGGGCTTTGGTGATACTTCAGCTTGTCGTCCCGTGCAGCAACCCGCAGCTGGGATTATTCTGGCTGTTCTCAAACCCACCAAAACAGGCACAGGCTGCCGCATGGGAGACAGCTGCCACCACCTCCTAAAAGATTATAGCCTTTATTTTTTTTTTTTCCTTTTTACTCTTTTCTAACCTGCAATAACTAAATAGTTTCACCTTCCCCGTGCTATCTCGATAATGAATAACCTACACTGTCCTTGCCGCGTAAGACGGTGTTCTCCTCACCTCCTGCTGCACCGCACGCACACCC
Organism: Charadrius vociferus; assembly: GCF_000708025.1. Lineage (NCBI taxonomy): Eukaryota > Metazoa > Chordata > Aves > Charadriiformes > Charadriidae > Charadrius > Charadrius vociferus. The sequence continues at coordinate 4,655,653 of NW_009648636.1, forward strand.
ACGCGGACACCTAAGCCTACCAAAAATTTGAACTTCCTGAGGTTCCCACCAGCCAAAAAAGCCTTGCAGCCACTGCTGTGAAGGAGCAATAACGTTTGGATAGTAGTCGATTTATCCTGATGGGTTGTACTAATTAAAGTTCATGGTTTTTTGTTTTTCAGAAGGAAAAAAAAAGAACATATTTTATATTAAAGATATAAACTAAATGACATGCCAAGCGTTACCTCCTGTCATAAAGTGTAAGTGTGCACATTCAGCAGTTTTTCCATGGCTGTTTAGGAATGTCTTCACCTAAGGCAAATTGTTTCCACATACATCTATGTCATTTTTACATTCATTCAGCCAGAGAAGTTTAGGTAATGAATTTTACAATATGTAGGTGAAAGGCAATACCTAAAATATCTGGAGCAAATTATTTTTTTAAGACACACTGATGTGAATCTGAGTTAGCTTAATGTCATAAACACCCATTTGATATTAAATATTGTAATTAATTGTATTTATAAGTAACTGAAATTTACTCCAGCTTTTCCTTTTCTTTTACTCTAAACAGCAGTGTTCATAAGTATGGTTAAAATTCCACAGATTAGATTTTTAATCCCCCTCCCTTCCCCCCCCAAGCATGGATTCCCCTTCTTCATTTTACGAAGAGTTTAGAACCAGATATTTTTCCTTTCAGCTTACCAAGGGATTAATAATGTAAAACTTGGCAAGGAAATTGCCGTCTGCAAACTGGAGTGAATATTGCTTGATGTAATCCAGATATAACAGTTCCTTGTGCAAGCTGTACCTTTTGCAGCATAAAGAACGTAGGAACGGTTTAGTGGCCTATGCAAATAAAAAGGAAGCAACTTTAATTTGTAGGCATGAAGGAGGTTTGGTTTTGGGTTTTTTTTCCTTGCTTTAGGCAAAGTATATTTAACAATGAGAAAATAGGATTTAAAAATAGTTCAAGTTGGGGGAGGAGGGGGAAGTCCACTTGAAAGAATACAAAATTTGGGGTTGGTTTTTTGTTGGTTTTTTTTTTTTTGGTTGGTTGGTTGTTGGCTTTTTTTTTTTTTTTTTTTTGCTGATGCCTTCCAAATTTATGTTTGCTCTGGACTGAGATGATTCAAGTCTCGGTGGCGGCTGTGCCTTTTTGAATGAAAATGAAGTTAGCAGCTTTGGACTGTGCCTGCAGTGAAAGCACAGCAGTAGCAGCCGAAATCTAGAGGTAGACGAGATCTAGAAGGATCTGCCGCGTCCCTTGCATATAAGCACTCTTGAGAGGGGGGGGTGGGGGGGGAAGCTGTCACCATGCTTTATATCAAAACGTTGTCAGTATGAAGTGTGAGTTCAGAGCACAAGTTTGAGCTCCGTCATCTTCTGTTTCCCTGGAAATGCAGCTGTAAAATGGAGGCGCCGTTCCCTCTCACACGCACTTGGGCTGCTCACCACAATTGTATGTCCTTATAGCCCCAAACGCATCCTCAGCTGGGGTATGCCAGAGGGTTACCTATCGTACTGTTGTTAATCTACCATCTTTTCAATCAAGACTTATTTTCCCTAATCGGAAGTTATTTTCCCTATATATATAAATAATCACCTTTCTGAGGCTTTTATTCATTCAATATGTGCTGATGCATCTCTACTTTCCTGTCTATACAGTCAGCGATGGTGTGCATGATCATTTGAATCTGATCCAAGGAGCTCAACCTCTGGTTTATATATCAGTCTTTTATACAAGCCAATATCTTTCTTCATCCTCAAGGGGGGCAGAAATGGATCAGATAATTACCTCTGGACAAAGTCTCGGTTTTACATTTTTCTGGTGCTCACAGCAGTCATTAATGCAGGTGTATAAATTCATCTCATCTCAGCAAACGGCTTATCTCAGAGCCACGTGAGCAGCGGATACGAACCACTGTACAATGCTGTTGTGATCCCACCTCCAAAAGCTGATGTTAAATCACTGCCTCCTGACTAAAGATTGTGACTGTGTAAAAAAAATGGTTTGGTGCCTTTCCCCCGCGCATGCGTTGCTCCAACGCCTTTGAACAGAAGCTGCCGGCCGTGTGTTTTACTAATAGAAGTCCATTCTCTGAAATGCATTAGCTTGCTTGCCCAGCTAAGGACAATCTTCATTCATGTGTGCAAAATAAATTAAAAATAAAAAAAGAGCAGCCGAAGGTAGTAAAATCAGCCAGACAAAAAAAAATGAGGAGGCATGTTCCAGTTCTGTCACTTCATAAAGCACAGATATCCAAAAATGAAGAAAAGGGGTGCACAAGGTTGGGGTTTTTTTTACAGACTTTGGAGAATTTTGCTGTAATTCGCCAACAGATTATGTAGGTTTTACGTTCACAAACACTCATCTGTCCACCGAAACACGTATGCGCTTTGGCAACGGGTACATCACCTGATATGCACCTTCCGTTGAGGTTTTTGGGTGCTGTCTTTAATAAACGTTAGCAGCAGCTGCAGATAATGCAAACTGCTGCACTGCCTAAAAATTATAGATGTTATGGTATACTGCCATATACTTTAGTTTCTTTTTTCTTCAAATCAGTCAAATAAATGCTTAATGTTGTGATAAAGCAGAAAGAAAAAGTAGTCCTTGATTACACTCAGAAAAATTTAAAGTCAGTTTAAGATTATTTAAGATTGAGCTCATAAATAATAGAACTTTGTAGGGATGTCATTCTTTGCGAAATATTAGAAGTTACTTTGAAATTTCTTTAATTCTCATTGGTTATAATATGCCACACATGACTGCAACTCACAGCACATCATTTCTTGATATCTCTTCCATTAAATGCTACAATAAGAAACATACTTCTTAAATTATAATTTCTCTCCTTTTACTGAGGTGGTAAAATGTTAATGTGATTAACAGGATGAAACATAGGTTTTCCTTTAGATATTTAAAAAAATATAGTATATCTGGTATAAAAACTATTGTAGTATATCAATTATCATATATATAGTACGTATAGTCTGTGTGTGTGTGTGTGTATATATATGTATATAGTTATTCCAAAAACTTTGCGTTTTGAGAGACAATGGGATATTTTCTGTAGGTGTTTTTAACCATTTGTACAGAGACACTTAATAGTGTGGAAATCTCCTGAAGAGGACGTCAGAAAGAGATATTTTCTATTAGATTCTCTAGGCTTTTTCTGGCACGTATTTGAACTATTAGGATTTTTTTTTTTTAAGGAAAAACAGTTGTGTTGATTTCGAGCTAAACTTCCTCCAGATGCTATGTGTAGTCACAAATTCAGCAGAGTATTTTAGCACATTTTCATGCCTATTTCCAACCCCATTTCAACCAGTGTTTCACTCGGACCCCATCTATTCCTTATGCAATTAGTACACTCGGGCACCACGGAGTCACACACACGCTTGAGTCCATTTTGTCCTAACTATGCTTCTCCAAAAGGGAGTGCTCCACACTTTAGGTAACGCTGAACTGAATACTAATTTTTAATCAACAGCACGAGGAAGGAGGAAGAAGAAAAACATTCTTAGCGGCACAGGGGGCTAACTTTCCATCTTGGTGTCAGAGGGAGTGCTCTCCTATGTAAAATTAAGCATACGTCTGTCTTTGTAATGTGTTTAAAATGCAGTTGTGTTGAAAGGTTTTTTTGCAGAGGGGTAATACCCACAAAGTTGGGCAGAAAGGCTTTGTTTATCCCAATGCGTTCTGCAGCCATGACACCTCGCAGTCCTTTCAAGCAGCTGCCTTTCCTCCTAAAGCATTGGCTTCTGTCAAATATTACTGTTTTCTTCCTTTGGCACTTAGGCTTGGTACTCGATTCATTCATTGTTGTTGTTATTTGCAAAAAGTAGCCTCTTACACTTCAATTTTACCATCATCCTAAGCAAAACAAATCATATGCGTTTCCATAACTTAAAAACGCTGCACTTAATGCTCATTTTTCCCTCATCATGTGTTTAGTTTTTGTTGGCGGTTCGCACGCTCAGGCCTTTTTTAGCAAGTAGGATGATAAATGTCCTGCGCGCTCGGGACAGTAGCTGCCTGAAAGTAATTTGGCAATAGCCACGTAGTTGTGACCCCGGCTTAAAAACCCTGTAAGAACTCTTTTTTCACTCTTCACTTACACATCTTTCAACAATTCAGCAGAAATGCAAGGACTCGTAGACAGATCAGGCATGATGGGCGGTTGTCACGGCATTTTTAATGCTGGCAGCATTAGAGGTAGGTCAGCGACCATGGCAATAATGTGACCCTGGGAGACCTTCCGTGGCAGAGAGAAGAGAAATGGATGCAGGCCGAAACCCTTACGTTGTTTTGAATCTGTATTTTCGTTTAGTTATTTTTGCTCTAATGAATAGGGAAAATTTTCAGTGGAGAGAACTTTACAGGTCCAAAACCAATGAAATCAAAGGTACTGTCTTAAACTACTCTTGCAAAGGTCAGGACCGCGTTCTGCCAAGACTGTGAGGCTGTTTGTGTCATTAGAGAAATTGCAAATGTGTAACTGAAGGAGGATAATCGCACGTATGAATTTGCTTATACATTTGAGAAGTGGTTTGTGCTGATAGTTATAACCGTTCCTCAGGTGTAAAACTCCACGTGCTCTTTCATATTGAAATGTCTTTACAAGCTGAGGTTTTTGCCATACTCATGCGAAGTTTGTTATATAATATAATTACAAATATGTAAAAATACATTTTAATTTCATTTAATAAGCTATCTTCTCTTCCTTTTTTATGAGATTATATTGCTACATGTGGCACAGGGTATTTTTAATGGAACGACAAGCATAAGACTTCATCACACGTTAGCACGAGTAACGTCTTCCTACTTGTATCAGGGTGCTGAGGGTGATCAGAGCTTTACGGGAATGGGCCTGTGTGGAACCAAAAACTGGTCTTTTGTGTCGCCTTGTGCCATTTGAAAGAAATCTCACCAGCATCAGAGGGAGGAGGTGATATTTGTTGGTTCATATACGTCAAAAATTTGATTTTTGTCCTCTCAAACTGAAAAACTGGTGTTGGTTAAATCTGTCCTGCCTTCCCCACTACCCAAACATGTAAAGTAGTATGAGCTGAAGGGAAGGACACTGTATCCCCGTGAATTCCTTTAGTGAGTTTAATGAGCTTTGAATTAGGTGCTGAGGCGATCAAAGATCATTGCAGATCTTTTGCAATGCTCGCTGTTTGGTAACAAAAAAGCAGTTCACTTTGCAGTCAAAACACCAGGCTCCAAACCAGTCTGCAACCTAGTTTTGGATAATTTGGTAATTTTTCTGATATTTATTTGTTCAAAAACTATACTTAAGTGCATGTGCCTAGGGGTTTTATATAAAATAGGCTTTGTCTCCATTAGAAAGTTACATAGTGCCACTGATGAGCAGGCTGAGGTGGTCAGTGCAAAGGCTCCTAGACCTAAACCAGCAGCAATTTGCGTGTCACGGCTTGGGCTGTTGCTCCGAACTAAAATGCTAATGGGGGTACAACCATGACAGAATTTTAGTTAGATCCCCTTTAGAAACAAATGAAAAGGTTTTCATTTCAGAAGCGCTTCCGTCCTCCTTTTTGATTTGATGCAGAGCTCTTCACCAATGCAAGGAGCCAATTAAAATGAATTTTATATTACTTACAGAGAAACTGAGCATCTTGAGGCTGGAATCAAATTTCTTTCAGGGTGGAAATGCCTAGTATGTCATGGCTCTAACAGGAAAAAGTATTGATTATGATGGAAGAAATGTCCCCAGAGTGCGCATGCATCATTCTGCTCCTAGAGGTCAGTTAGCTGGAACAGAGGTAACAGAAAAAGCAAACCCAGATGTTTTCTAAAATAATTAAAAACCTCTGCAACTTTCCACTTCTTCATGCTTGCTCCCACAATCACAGTTCTTCTTAAAATCTCTGATACTAACGCTTTTATGGGGACTGCATTAGCTTCCCTGATTATCACCAATTCCTCCTTTGCTTCACTCTGTCAAAAATCGCCACCAATTTTATCTCCCTCCCTGCTACATACACCATGCCCCACACCTCTGCAAACTTCTGCTTTGTTAACATGCAAATGCAAACTCATCATTTTCCTGTCAGCTTAGTACAACTGGTCTCTCGCTTTCAAGACCTTTGGTCGGTTTCTCAACTGTGCCAATACACAAATGACACAAATGGCTCTAAACTACCTCTCTTTTTCCTTGTCTTTGGGACTGTAGCAGTTAGCTTTGGATGTGGGTGTTTGCTTGGCACCCAAAAGAGCTTCAGCTGCTGTTCCACAGCAGATCAGTGCCAAAGGGACAGAGTGGGATCGGGCATCTTCACCTCCTCGTACCATGGCTTGTGCAGAGTGGTACTGCAGTCTCTGGACACAGAACATGCTCTACTCTTACTATTTTTAATTTACAACCTTAACATCTTTCATGGGAGAGTAAGGATTCCCCTTTGTCTTCTTTTGAAGCCTTCATTTTAAGGCATTTTTTGCCTGAGAACAGCCTCAGGCAAACCAGAGGAATGTGCTCTGTAAAGCCCAGCGGTTGCCCAACGAGTTGCCATGCACAGCAATAACGAGACCTCAAGTTCAGAAACTCCAAAGTGAGTGTTTCCAGTTGCAGAATATTGCAAGTCCTGGCACTTGGCCACTAGCCCGTGCTCGGGCTGTTTTCATTTGTGCTGAACGTCAAAAGAATATGAGGATATTTATTCTCTTTTTTTTTTTTTTCCCCCCCTGAGTAAGTCCTGCCTGTGGGGCTGCATTGAGGTTAAGTACATCTTTACTTTTTATTCCATAACTAGTGGAGAAGGGACCTGGTAATAAAAGAGGGGGAAAGAAGAAAGGACTGAGCAGCGCAGCGTTCGCATGGATTAGAGATTTACTTTGGCAGAGTTTAGGAGCATGATGTGTACTTGCATCACAGGTGTTTTCCCAAAGCATCTCTGCTGCCTAGACAAGATGTAATGGCAGCAGCTCATCTGTGTGCTCCCTTCTGCTGGAGCAGGGCCAACATTTTGCTTAACTACAAAATAACTCATTCAGAAAATAATAAAAAAAAAAAAAAAACATCATGCCATACTCTCGATTGTTTTCAATTACAAAAGTGATTCTTGGGGCCAGGATTATAGTGATTTAGGCTGTCAGAGATCATTCCATCATCACAGAGAACATAATCCTGAAGCTTAAGTCCAAGGCAGAGGGAGAAGACCCAGGGTCTGCTCTGAGCTTTGAGCGAGTCACTTTTATCTTTAGCTTTTTCTCTTGCAGAATGACAGCTGAGCTCCTGCCTCTCCCTCATCTTTTTCAGATCAGATCTGCTGGGAGCATGACCTGCTGGGCCAGGGGACGTCTTTGACAGAGCCTGCTGTTGGCCAGTGTTCATGTTGTTTGGGTCCGACTGACCACTTCAATAGCAATCATAAATAGAAAGATTAACAAATGCTGTGTAAAACTGAGGATAGTAACGGGAAGTCTTGTGGAGGCTCGTCATGTTGCTGTAAATGTCTCTAAAATCCTTGAAAACAAATTTGCAAGGAAACTTGAATTATGCTGGAAATACTATCTCTGACCTGTAGGAGAAATACAAATGTACTGAAATAGTGCAGAGTAATAAGGTTGCATATTTTAGCTGAAATTAGCACTTTTTGGTTTGCTTGTTGCTCTGGAAGCTGGAAACAAAGTCAAACACTCTCCTCTGCCTTTGAATGGGACCGTTTGTAAATGCCTGAGACATTAGTGATTGTTTTCTGAATCTATTCCAGGAATGACATCAATCAACAGTACATGTCTTATGCACGAGAGTTTAATTTGGTTAGTGTTGGTGAACTGGTTTAGTGATCATAGCACACAGTTCACCAATCATTTGCAACCCACAATCTGATGTTGAAACTATCTTGCATGAGTACCAGGGTGGTTATTTTCTGTGAAATTTTCACAGCTCAATATCTTTAATTAATATGTGTTTACTGCCAAGTGAGAGATGGTTTGGGGCACAACCTTTTATGAAAACATGCGGGAAGTCACAGCATCTGTTAATAACCGAGACTGACAGACAGAAGGCTTTTGTAGAAAGTCAATATGGCTATTCTCAAGGGTTTGGATTTTTTTAAATTATTATTGTTATGCCGTGGTCCTCGAAGAGGATATTAGACAACTAACATTAATTGCTACCACCACCTTTATTGTTTAGTATGCGTTTATCTATAATAAACTCATCCAAATCAAATAGAGAGCAAAGGCATAGTTTAGCAGACGTTTACTTTAACACAGGCGTTCCTGGCAATTTACACAAGGAGGGGTGGGAAGTTGTAACATTAGACAAAAAGTTTGATTTGCCCCAGAGGAGCTCTGTTGTCACAGGTTGGCCACCCAATGCCAGCTCTGCCAGCAGCTGTGTGCCCCATCCTGTAAAGGGTCTGTGAGACCTTTGGTGGGAATCGTTGCGCTGAGCTGCTCTACCCAAGGGCTCTCTCGCTGCAGCAGAGCTGGGATGAATCCAGCCAGGTAACACCAGCAGATCTTGACCACGCTCTCTGGCCTATAAACGTCATCGAGTGTTCCCATCTCTGTTTTTAATGAACTTAGAAATGCATACAACTAATTAGGACCTGAACCTGCAAATATATGTGAAATTTTACCCTGTGAAGTTGCACTGTTGGCTTCGGGGAGATGGTTTCATTGGGAAAGATGATATCAGTGTGCGTGCTTATGTTATTAGGACCTTTAGCCCTTAATGAATAATGTATGGCAGCCCTGTAGCGATATTAAATTTCATGTCATTACTTGTTCAATGCATTCCGGATAACACATAATTGCAGTGTCATGGGAAAGCTGTGGTTTGATATTACTTTCAGGCCTTTGAATTCTGCCTTGCAACCCTAAAAAAAGTGAGGTTTATATGCAAGCAGGAGAATTAGATGGCAGACTAAGAACTCGTTCACTTACGTGTTGCAATAATGTTTTGTATGTTCCTGGGGAGCTAGCAGTTAGGTCAGTGATTTTCCTGCGCCGTATCTTAAAGAACCTAAAGGACACTGCTAGAAGCGCTGCTTGTGCAAGATGAGTTTGAAGAAGGGTACATTCAAAAGAAAGGCATCTGTAGGGCTGATCAGGCAGCACAATTTTCTCTTGAAATTGAAAGAGAAGAGGAAAAGAGAGGATGGCACATAAGTATGTGTTTCACTTTAAAGTGACAAAAAGCCACCGGGAAACTGTAATAAATTCTCCCACAATATTAGAGAGCGTCAGTCAAAAGCATCTAGCATCTAGGAGGACAAGGCAGCTGTGGGAGCTCTTCTCACTAGACATGAAACAACTGAAGAGCTGGCAACGTAAAGTCTATGTGCAGTCATCAGCTTAGCTGCTGCTGGGGAAATATCCTCTACGCTTTGGCATCTGGCCCCCGAGGTTGCTGGCCAAGTGTAAGACGATTTACCACTGGAGTGAGGATGTTTGCCAGATGGATAAGCCCCTCCAAACTGAGCTCAGACTTTCTGACGTCTCTCACTTCTGCCTGTGCTTAGCTAAGAGCTGTGGCGGGGACCTGGTGGAAGGACCCGTTGATGGGAAATGGAATATGGAGAGTGTAGCTGGTACCCAGGGAGAAGCATGCAATGCCCGAGTGTCCGCTCGACCTGGCTCCTACGCAGGACTGCAACGCGGTCTTGGAGCTGCATACGTGCAACACCTGTACTCATATGCACTTAACCCCAAACTAATTGCTGTCTAATCTGCAAGGGTATTGAAGCCACAATATATTCTCTATAATATTGGGAGTGATACATTATTCTCATGGAGTGTTCATAAAATATCATGCGTGCACGTATACGTGCATATACATACATAAAATTCAGGGATTACTACATGTTTCACAATTAATTGTAAGGATCATTTTGCAGAAAAAGGAGGAAAGGGAAACTAAAAGCAACCTCCCTCCCTTTTAAAGAAAGTGCTTTGGAATCAGACACATAATCATACCCTTTACTTTTAAAGCTCTGTCTTGTTTGAAAGAGGCATGCGAAACCAACTGCATAATACTCATTTTCTCTTTCCAGAAAGGAGAGTTGACACTCCTGGGATTTCAGCCTGTGGTAAGGCTATTATAACTCTGAGGCTGTAATCACAGAGCCACTAATGTGCTTCGATCTGCTGTGCATCTTCACCATCCCACTGGCTGGCGAGCAGTTTGTCGCTGAGAATTAACATGGTATGGCTTCTTCTGTTATTCACGCCATTGATGTATGGCTGCTTCTGCTTAGACCTGTCACTTGTTAAAGCAGCAGGTATCGCTCTCCATATCGTGAGCTAGGATTTGGGTCTGGGCACGTATTTTGGTTCTAAGCACTCCTAGAAGCTTGCAAAGCGCGCTCTGTTACCCTGCTGGCTTTGTAATGGTCCTCAAGTGGCGTCTCTCCTACATTATTGTATGCTGCAGGCTGTGACGGAAACATGCCAGCGGTTCTTGCTTCTGGTTCCTGTCTGTCTGGAGAGAAGGCACGGGACAGATTTGAGGAGGAGTGGTCCTCCCTCTTCCCTGCAAACAGCAGTAGAGGGGACAGCCCTGTCCCAGAGCCCGGGGCTGACATCGCGTCAGCGCCAGCTCACCGGCACTTTTTCTTCTTTTCTGCCAAATACTCCTTTTCTGGCACCAATCTGTCCGGTGAAGGACAACAGGCTGAGACCAGGAATAAAGCCTCACCTCTTCGCTTCTGGCCGATTGCTAATCGGGATCGCTGGTGCCCTGAGGGCAATTTAAACTGTTGAACAAGCATTTCGGTACTCAACACTCCCATTTTGCCTTCAGCTGCAAGTTTTCACAGTTTGTGTGTAACTAAGGTGCTTCAGAACAAGAAGTCTCAAGTGAAAGTGATTTTAATGGCAGGTAAACTTGCAACAGGCGTTGAGATTTCTGTACGTGGAGGCTCTGAGGTTGTTCCATTGCCGTAAGGAATGAAGTATCTGTAAAGGCTAACAGCAAATCCGGGGCTCCGCTGGCATATTTCCTCTAATACTCAAAACAGAGAAGTGCTAGAGCCAGTTTTTAAATTGTTCGTGTCCTTGGCTGTAATGGAAAGCAAATACCCATCAATCTGATACCAAAAGCGATAGAACCAAGGGGGGTTGTCAGGACTTTGTGCATGAAGCACTCGGTCTGTATCTGCATGAGTAAACAAGGCATATACCTGCACTTGTGTTTTTAGGATAAAAACCTAATGGTTTGGAACCTTATCTTGATGTACCTACGTGCTATTATTTTAATCATTTTATAACCCAGGTCTAAGTAAAATTTGAGCAAAGTATGAAATTGGTCTGTATCCTTACCCAATTAGATATTTAAAGAAGGCAACAGACCTCACGCCAGGCATTTGATCTTCTCCAAATACTGCCGAGTTGTACAACAGAAGGAAACGATCTCTTAAGATTGAAGCCTCATGGAGAGGAACAAAACAACGAAATTAAAATTAAAGCTTTTCCATCTGATTTCTTCTTAACAAACTGTGACATGTCATTGCTCTCACTGCCAGTCACGGTCTTCTAAAGCTCTTGTAGGTTGAGATAAGTTATTTTAAGTAAGAATTTAGATTTGGCAGATAATACCAAAATACAATTGCATAGAGAAGGCCTTCAGGCATGTTGGCATTTCACGCCTACTTCTGTACCTGACCACCACAACTGACACTGTTGAGAAATGTCAACACAGAGTTGTTCAGCTTTCTAACTATTCTGCGGTAAAGTTTAATAACTTTAAAATACAAATAGAGCTGTTCTTTGGGGTTTGGGTGGGTTTTGGGGTTTGTTTTGTTTTTTTTTTTTACATGAGCATAAACCAAAAACTATCCAACATATTACCATAGCTAAAGAGAAACAGCAGAGAGGAAACGTTGCACCAAATCCTGTCTTCTAACTAATGTCAGGAGCGCAGTAAATAAGGCAAAGTAAGTGGGCTCTGTGAAAACAAATTCAATCTTCCTTGCAACCACCATAAAAAGCTCTTGAAGAGTGATGAAATAGGTTGAGAATAAAGAGTATCTATGACAAATTTAACTGCAGAGACAAAAGGTTGTAACTCACTACTGTCACTACAGTTTTTACCCATACAGCTACCGTGGCCTTAGATAAGTCCCATCATGTCAGCATCAACAGTATTGCCTATTGCGCAATTTAACACGATATTCAACCAGAAATAAAACCATCCACAGGTCAGACTAGGCTGGAGCTCCATGGGGTGTGAGCAATGCTGTAGGTCTCACTGCAAGACCAGAGTTGACAGGGACAGACTTTTCTTCAGAGTCCTTGAAGCAAACGGAGCTGCTGCCACAAAGAAGCGGAAAGAACATAAAAAGTGAGAAACTGGAGAAATTTAGGCCTCGGTGCCTATGCATTACGCGCAGATTTGGACCACAAACAATCAGAAGAGAACACGTGCTCCCAATGTAGCATAGCCAGAGAGGACAGGCGGTCCCTGAGCACCGCTGCCCTTCCCCCTCTGCAGAAACTTATGGTTATTTCTTAACACACTGTTTCCGTGGGCATACTTTGGTATCCCAGCACAGAAGAGCCTTACCGCTGCCATACGCAGTCGATACTTTATGCTGTGTGTATTTTAGACAAGTAATTCTAAATCTATCATCCACGATAGCTACAGAAGACAGCAACATTTTAAAAATACTAACTTGTGTTTTCTGTAGGAAAGTTTTTCACTTGTTTTACTTAGGTGGATGTATCTTACAAGTTAGTGGAATAAACAGAAATTTTCTTATTCCTGGAAGCGGTCTCGAAGTTTGAAGGCAGGCCAGGAAATAAAGGAACTCCAGTTTCTGTGACAGCCAAAGATATCTGTAAGTCTGTGTTTATATAGAATCATAGAATCTTTTTGATTGGAAGAGACCTTTAATATCATCAAGTCCAACAGTCATCTGTTAACTCTCTAGATGTAATTTTTATCTCTTTTACTAAAAAGCTGGTGACTCCAGAATGGTCCTAGATAAGACCCTGTGGAGGACTTAAAAATAAGAGAGGAACACTGGAAAAGAGAAATTTCATAATAGCGTAGCCCTTGTGTTTAGCTGGAGCCCCAGCGAGAGGGGAGAAATCTCCCTGTGTCGCTGTGTGCGGACAGTGGGACGAGCTGTGTGCTAGAGGGGCTGCGGGGAAACTGCCTTCGCCTTCTGCAGAGGGAATACGTTATCACTGAAACACGGGAAAATAAAGGACTCTCTTGTTTCGAAATGCCTTCACTGCCCCAGAGGAGGAAGGTCTTATGGCTAGCCTGGAGGGACAAGCTTTCACCCTAAGGGTGAAATTGGCGTGGATCTCTAGCGAGGGAGAAGATGCAATGGAGGGTGGGTGGCTGCGGCGGAGAAAGAGCCGCGTGTTCCTGCATGGGGTTTGTGATTTGAAACAATCTCTAGTATAAGCTTTTGTCTTGAGATTTTGAAAAGCGTTCACACCGATGTAATCACAGCGAAGTAATCTGAGTTACATTGTCTTGGGCTGTGACTGGAGCTGACCCCAGTGTGTTTTGCTTCCAAGTAGGAAAGGCATAGGAATGATTAAGTACCCAAGAGTTCTCTTGAATTATGTTTAAAATTAAAGATACTGCTTCTACATAATGACTTACGTGCCTCGTTTTGCAGACATATGGCTCATTCTCCGTGTGTTATACCGTGAAAAATTTGGCTTGCAACTGTGCTGTGAAGCAAGATGTTTGTGATTATAAACACGAATTACTTAATTACATCAGGTTTTAGTTTAAAAATAAAGTAAATTGGAGCAATCAGAATATCTTCTGTTAGGGATGGTAACAATATTATATTTTTTATTACATATATATAAATGTGTATACGTATATGCCTGTGTATACAGGTATGTAGCATTCTCAGCCAGGAGGATGCATGGGGCTCTTTCTGAATCCCAAGAGCTGGATGTATATCCTGAAGGCGAGCAGATTTGAGGAGATGATTGGTACACAGGCTTTGTAAGGTTGGAAAACTGCGCCAGCCGTACAATCAATTAGTTAAAAAATATGCGTATGAAACAGGTTGTCTAAACCACGGCAACATCTCTGTAGGTCTCGTAGCGACAGGTGTGATTTCATGGATTTTCCACATGTCACTCTGAAAACCAAACAAGCCCAGAGGGCTGCTAACGAAACCGATCCCGTTTTCCTAGAAAAGCCTGTTCCAGGAGCACTCAGCACTGCCAACATCGGTGTCAGGAGGATCGTGAAGTGGGAAATGTTTATTGGTAGGCATAACTGAGTCTTGCATGCTGCAGGAACGCTGCTTTGGGGGCTGGAAGGGGAGGTAGGACATGGTCCTTTCTCAGGTTAGCAAAAAGGGGCTAGTGGGACCCAGACCTCCTGAGTCTGCGAAACGACACCAGAAATCTGACAGGAAAGACATCTGCTGTATCTCATCATCTCAAGTGGTTACAGAAATCCCAGAGGAGCTTCAGCGATTTGGCAGAAAAGGTAGATAAGATGCAGCCAGGCACGTTAGGAGTGGAATGCGGTGCTTGGCCCTGGAGATGGGGGAAGGAATCAGAGAGCAGATATATCATTTCTTCAGATATACTTCACCTCTCTCTCCTTGCGTAATGCCTTGGCGAGTATTCACTACGCTGGAAATTGAGGGTTAGTTGCCTTTGTCCTTTTCTTGCTGGCAAAACATGCAGTCACAAGTAAAAGGTCGGTTGTTCGGATTCTAACAACAAGAAGTATCACAACCCACACTAATGACCTTCAGTGTGAACCATGGTTTTCCGAGAGAGTCCTACTGCTATGTGAGCTACAGGAGGATCCTAAATAAATAGAGGCACCAACAGGACTTACATCCTGCTTTCAAGATTTGCGACCCAGCCAATCCAAGGCAATATGTCCATCTGAACAAACTGCTAAGAAACATGTTAAGACCAAGCTCCAGGACTAAAGTCATTTGATGTCTTTTTCCTTCATATTTTTGATAAAATGCTTTCTGGTTTTTGGTCGTGAAGTATTGTCCCTGCGCTGTTTAAGTGGGCCCAGGAGACTGAAGTAACCAAGGTGAAATTAAAGCACGCAAAGTTGCAGACTAAAGCAAATCCAGGGTAGTAGTTCTGGTCCTTTCCACAAAGCCAATCAGTTCAATACTGAATAAAACATTTTTATAGGTTTATATTCTTTTTCTCCAAATGAGGACAAAATCTACAGGTGAGATGGCATTAAATATTAGATGTGCATTATCATGGATAATTTATTTTAAAATAGTTTTTGTAAGTATCTTTTAAGCCTGGTTATTTTTGGCAGTACATTTCAGACTGTCTATGCAGAAATACCTAAAACCAACGATTCACCTTATGTTCCATATATTTAGGTGTAGTTTTATTATCTCAACAGCCAGGAATGTTTCAGATTCTATGAATCTCTTTGCAAGAAATCTAAAGGAAATAAGGAACTACTGAGAAATTAAACAGATTTGTTCTTCTAGCACCAAGAAATAGCTTGACAATTAAATTGCTTTTAACTGCAAATTAAAAAAAAAAAAAAAGACATTTCCTTTGCAGAAACAAGAACAATAAAAAGAAATATCAGATGCTTTTGTTATACTTTCAATGAACAAAGCATTGTCTAGCAAATTTGCGCTTGGTTCCTGTTGCTTTGTGTAGTAATAAAGGAATCAGTGTTAGAATCATGGCTCGACTGATCAAACAAGAGCGACTGGAAAAGTTCTTTGGCAGAGATCAGTCTACACAGGAACTTGGCCTCTGTACAGTGAAAATACACTACAGATGTATAAATTACGCAGGTTGGGACAGTGCTGGTCAAAACCTTCTATACTGGAGTCATGTGGGAAAGAAAGTCTAGACATCATAGATTAACTTATTTCATCCAAAATCATGCAATCTAGAAATTGCCTAAAATCACAGCTGCACGAGTACGCATACAGAATTTTGTAACCAGTTACGTTAACTATATGTTCCAACAGGGAGCAACCAAAGGATTTTAGCTACTTGGCTCCAATGGTAAAGCTTACATATAATTTTAGTTATAGTTACAGCTTTTTAAGCAACCAATGAATTAAGCTAACCAGACAGACAAAAACAGTCTATCTTCTATTACAGAAAGTAGCTTGCAATAAAGTGTTAACTGTTACAATCCTACATTTTCATAGCTGCAAACAAGCTTAACCAACTGAGAATCCAAATTCATAATTATTGGCACACAAGGCCAAATCAAAATAATGTGGTTTATTTAATAATTTTAGCCAAGGACATAGGCTTTTCTGCTGGGAAGACAAAGCCAGGGTGGGAAAGGAGTAATGTAGGATTGTTCGGTCACTCTTGGGAAAGACAGGGATCAGTGTTTGGAGCCACAGCCACTTGAGGAAGGCAGGAAAAATTAGAGAGCTGATGGTGAGATGGTGTTTATATATCATATGTTACATATAAATCCCTAGTATATTATTTATATGTTTCTAAGAGCTTTGGAGTTACACTTTCTTAGCTGTGCCCCTTTTGGTGGTTGTGGATAGAGAGTCTATGAGGTTATGCCATGTCCGTGCCCGTTGCAGACAGTCAGGTCACGATTGCCCTTTTGGACCTACACGCTCAGTCCCAAGTGGAGATTTAAAGGAGTGTAAAGACATTGCCAAGGAAAAAAAGCTGTTCAAGCAGCACACACAGTAAGAACTCCCAAACCTGCTCAGAACTCCGGCAGGTCTGTCTGTGCTCTGTGTCTGCCTGGGAAAAGACTTACCTGGACAGCCAGAAACTGGCTTGCGTTTGGACATCCTCAAAGAGCCATGTATGGAGAATACAGCTGAAGTGGCTTGGTCAGCAGCCAGCGTGGAAGTACTGTCGATGGGAGCTGTGCCAGCATTAGCTGTACTACAAGGCAGCTATTTAAGAAGACTACAACAACTTTTCCAGGTACCATCTGTTTCCTTCCTTCTGGGTCAAACCGTCTCCCCTTGCCCTCAGCATGCAAACTCGTGCTCCAGCACGCTCAGCGCAGCAGGCACATTGAAGAGCCCGTGCGTTACACTCAGAACTTCTGTCATGGTCTCAGCTCTTGCCATCAACGGTGATGTTAGCCGCTGCTGTATCCTCTCTTCTGGAAGCTTCCCGGGTGGCTTCCAGGCACCACGTTTTGGCCATACCTCATGTGCCCACCCCCGTGAGCCACCCCTGACATCCCTTCTGCTGGGGGACCTGGCAAGGGACACGTGGTCACCTCCTCAGCTGCAACATCTTCTAAAGCTGGGGTCAGAGATTAATAATAAGTAGTAGTTACCTTAGCAGTATACTAGTAAGTAACTAACTTCTGCTTTCTGGGCTAACGTTGTCTTTGTCTGTTTTACCCGATGCCCGACTGCTCTGGCTGCAGTGGGCGACTCTGGCTGGGGGGGACTGGGGAGGGGTGTCTGTATTTACCCACCTCAGCAGCTCTCTCAAGATTTCTCAAGTCTTACGAGGAGCAGCTGAGGGAACTGGGGTTGTTCAGCCTGGAGAAAAGGAGGCTGAGGGGAGACCTTATTGCTCTCTACAACTACTTGAAAGGAGGGTGTACTGAGGTGGGGGTCAGTCTCTTCTCCCAAGTAACAAGTGGTAGGATGAGAGGAGACGGCCTCAAGTTGCACCAGGGGAGGTTTAGATTGGATATTAGGAAAAAATTCTTCACAGAAAGGGTTATCATACATTGGAACAGGCTGCCCAGGGAAGTGGTTGAGTCACTATCCCTGGAGGTATTTAAGACGTGTAGACGTGGTGCTGAGGGAGAAGGTTTATTGGTAGACTTGGCAGTGCTAGGTTAATGGTTGGACTTGACGATCCTAAAGATCTTTTCCAACCATAACGATTCTATGAGTCTAAGATTGCACTTCAATTCAGAGAGTATTGATACCAATGCTTCCAAATGTTTTAGTTGCTAAACTATTTTGTGCTCTAGGTATCCTGTGCTATAAGACCTTTGTACTCGCACTCCTTGTGCCTTTTAACAACATCCCCCCGGCGCTGGCAGCTGTCACAGCACACACTGAACCTAAGGCACTGGACGTGGCTTGGATCAAGTTGATGCAGACTATGCCCAGCGCTGGACTCTGCTCCTGTTGCACCGCAAACACAGAATCTCTCTCAGGTACGCATTCAACTTTCAAAAAACAACATGCTACCTGAAAAATCATTTCTTTCACCTTAAAGTATGGTGGGGAAGGTGTTTGCCAGGCTCTTTTTGACCAGTTTCCAGCTAATCTGGCCTCCACAAATACAAATATGACACTGTTTACATGTCTAAACTAAAGTTACATTTTTAATTGAGGGGTTTTACTAGCAGTCATGATGGATGTACCAAATTTTGACCAAATGTCTGGAAAAGAACTATACAAATGCCTGTCTTGTGTGGCAAATGAACACAGCAGGAAAAAAGTAGAAGGGGGGAGGGAGGTATGTTTATAGAAGGGATGGCAAGGTCTTTCAGAAGGCAGCAGAGAAACAGATTTCTCCAGTATTTTTCTATACTAAAAAAAAAATAATAATAAACAACAGGATTTTCTTGAAGAGAAATCACTTATCTCACTGTAATGACCATGCAAGTAAGAGGGCTGGAGCACCTCTCCTACAAAGATGGGCTGAGAGAGTTGGGGTTGTTCAGCCTGGAGAAGAGAAGGCTCTGGGGAGACCTTATAGCCCCATCCGGTACCTAAAGGGACTACAGGAGAGCTGGGGAGGGACTCTTGATCAGGGAGTGGAGTGACAGGATGACAGGTAACGGTTTTCAACTGAAAGAGGTGAGATCTAGATTAGGTATTAGGACAGAATTCTTTACTCTGAGGGTGGTAAGGCACTGGAACAAATTACCCAGGGAAGTTTTGGTTGCCCCATCCCTGGAGGTGTTCAAGGCCAGGCTGGATGGGGCTTTGAGCAACCTTGACTGGTGGGAGGTATCCCTGCCCACAGCAGGGGGGCTGGAACTAGATGATCTTTAAGGTCCTTTCCAACCTAAACCATTCTGTGATTCTATGAATACCAGACCATTACTCTTATCAGTTAAATTAGACATCGTGTGTTTGTGGTATAGATACTTCAGCTGTGATAATGTATGCTGAGGCTCAGTATGGTTTCCTGCAAAGTCAGCCTAGGAAAAAATACACTTAAGGATACAGAGACTGTTTTACTGGGAAAATACTTTAAATATTGTGAAGCTTTAGTGTTTGGGTTGTTAATGAATCTTTAAATGAAATGTTTGTTCAACTGGAAATGAAATATTTGTGAGAGGGTTTTCATAGAAGACGCTGAGTGTTTACAGTTTGATTTTAATTGAGTTGAAGTATGGCAACCCAGCTTACACACTATATTGAAGTGTCTGCTGTGGGAAAACTTAGATCTGATTTTTCAAGCGTGTGTATTTTCAAGATGAAGTCCAGGTTTTCAACTCAAGCAGTTGGAAAATAAGAAACACACAAGTGACAGATGTCATTTTCCAGTTGGTTTTCTGGCTAGCTGTAACTCCCCTCCCCTTCCACGCTCCTCTTGTCCCCCATGCAGGCGCCAGTCTGTGTGGCAGTATTTCCCCCCAGCAGTATGCAGGTATTCAGCAGTGTGCCATTGCCTCACGCAGTTGCCATTCGTGCCCTGTACAGCTTTGGTTTCTCCACGTGCCCTGGTGGCTGCCGCTCCTCTGATGAGCGCCCACCATGAGCCACCCAGAATTGTTGCATTGTGCTGGTCCATTCTTGGGCTTTTCCTCCACTCATCTAAATCAGCTGGATGAGCGCAGCAAGAACCCAGACCACGCTCTCCATCAGCCCTCTGGCTCACAGAAACCAGATCGGTATTTTGAGGGATAACCATGGCATAGAATTCTTCTCATGAGTTTTTCAACCTTCATCCCAGAATTGTTTCAGTCCTTGGCCTGTGGTGTTTTACTGGGAGGGTGTTCAAGAACTTTTCTTCTTTGATGGCTCATTTCCATCCAGTTTATGTCTATTTGCTGTATGTCTGTGTGTATATATAGTCATTTAGCTTAAATGGTTCTCATATGTTCCTAAGTTTTAGCTCATAGTGTATTTATGGAAAGCAGCTATATTGCTTCTCAGGCTTCATTTTAGTAGGATTAACGCAGCTAGAGTCTTCCAGTTTCTGTCATAAAACAGATTTTTCTGTTCTTATGCTTTTTTTTTTTTTTTTTAATTTGAAATAATATTGCTTTAACAGGAAATTTCTGTTAACTCACTTCAAGATACTATCCAACTAATACTTTAACAATTGCCCTAATACTTATTTATTTCTGTGCAAAATATCTTGGTTGAAATACACTAAGCTCCACTCAGATTCTTCCACAGATGCACTAGAGTGGTTTAGTTATCCTGTGATCAACTGATATCCAAGGCTTTTTCTCCTCTTCTGCCATTTAATTTGCTGAGTTCCAAGCTCAAGGCAGAAATTCTTGCTCTCAGTTCCAGAGTACATGTTTTTGCCAAATTTCCCTCTGTTTCTATTTCAGTGTGCAAGTTATAAATTCTTCTTTATCCTCCTCATATTGATTATGCCTCCCAGTTTTGGGGCACATCATATTTTGTTAATATCCTTCACGTCTTTGTGCCAAAATCACTAATGAAAACACTAAATGAAGTTAGTTCCAAGAACAGTTCTGGAAGAACTCAATAAGTTACCTTGTTCAAGTTAGATATTCTTATTTTATTACAATACAAGCACTTGTGGACCTGCTACTGCCCCTCAGCAATGCTTAAGTATTTCTGGAAAGAGAGACTTATCTTGAGTTATGTAAGGTTTGTTGATGACTTTAGGGGTAAGATTTTAGCCCTAAAATGGTAAATAAGCATTTTCTTGAAATAACAGATTATGAAATCCTAACAACACAGTATGGTTTTTTTTGAGAAAGTTGAGACAGGCTGACTATGCTGGGGACATAAACAAACCAGAGGAACATCAGTCATCAACAAAAATGTTATTTGTAATTACAAACTGTCATCCTCATAAGTTTGTTTAGATCCTGAAATACTTAATCTTTTGACAGTGAATCCCAAATTTTTTCCAGTTTTCTATCTCTGCTTAGGGCATGCAAGAGGTTTTTCAGGGATCATGAAAAATTACAGTCTTGTGATAATTTCATTTGGGTTTGAATTTCAGTTTTCAGGTCAATTGAAACTTCTAACTTAGCTTAAAATTTAAGGAGAATGAATTAATGAGAATTTCAACTGTCTGCCTGACAGTGAAAGTGTGTTCTTTCTTCTTCCCCTTTTTATTGTGAACCGAAATGCACAGTATAAGGAAAAGGTTTTGACATAAGTCTTTTTTCATACATTTAATAAGTTAGTGGTCATGCTACCTCCTACTGAAAGGAACAGTCACAGCAATGAACTTTGCAAAAACTGAACTGCATCGCCTTAGAAAAGAGAGGGAGGGGGCTGCCTTTTAGTGGATGAAGCACAGCAGTGCTATATCTTCTAGCTGTATAGGCAATGAATTAATCATGAAAAAATAAGAGGTGCTTTAGTTTTTATCAGAAAATGATTAACATATGTTAGAGTATTAAAGACACGTCAGTCTCGCTAAATGGGTCAATACTACATAAAGACCTAATGCAAATCTGAAATGTTATGTCGACCTTTAAAGAATGGAGTAATAGGAGCTTCATATTCCATCTATTTCTAAAGGATGAGCTGCCCCTAGTAATCCTTTTTGTTCCAATTCACTATTTAAGTCTTGGTTATGATTTTGTTTTCTGGCAAGCTAGTATTAGATAAAAATTTGCATGAAGTGTGTCGTGTAAGTTCAAAAATGTATATACAAGCTCATGTTTTCTGATTTCTGTACATTGCTTTGATGGCAACTGGCAACCGCTACTGTAATGCATTTGGGATTGTGGAATAGTCATTACTGGCTCCAAAAGATGTGTTTGTATTACCACAAGACCTTCATGTTATAGTTTCTCTAACTCATTTTTTAATGTTCTATATGGCTATTGGAACAGCAGTAATCAAAGAATGAAATATAGTATAGCAGTCTTATCGTAGAGATGTAAAAATACATGATAGTTTATTAAATTGACCTGGCTGCTGTATTCATCAGTTTACGGTGACACTGAATTTAATTTTCATGTGTTTGCAAGGTGCTTTTTTCTAAAAATTTTTTTTTACCTGCAATGTATGAAGAAAACTAACAAACAAAATGGCCCAGTCAGAAATTGGAACCATCAGAGTTTAATAAGTAAAGCAAACTTTGCCAGGTATTTTACCACAAAAGCCCTAAACGAGGCCTAGTTCTCCTCAGGTTAGAAATATTGGAAACGGAAAACCAATGCAACCGAGATGCACGTGGATTTAGTTCTGCTCTAATCCTAACACCGTATTAACGAATGATATCATTTTCTCTAATTCCAAGGCTTTTTCTTTTATGTAGGTGTGTAATCTGATATTCAAGAAACCTTTTTTTATATATATATATAAGTATTGGATTCTTTGCATGAAATTTGCCCTGTGAATAAGACCGGCATAAGCATTAGGCAAGACTTAAGTGACATTTTGGCACTTTGAAATGGGAACGTAATTGGTGCCCGGTCCTCGGGGACCGGGGAGAGGTCTGGGCAGTGGGAGCAGAGCCAACACGTGGATGTGCTTTAACCAGCAACTCTGGGAACTGACCGAAAACCAAATTTCCTTTGAAGGGTGGTCTTTCAGTAGACCTAGATGGTTTCTTATATGAGGGTTGATTTAATAAAACCTGATCTCCCATAAAGCTGTTCCTAAGTTATTTTGAGGTGTTGGTCTTTGATAGCTGTATCCTGCAATAGAAGGCGTGCAGTCAGCTTACGGAAAGGATGAGATGCCTCGGCCCCTCCAGCAGCCAAGGGCCAGCCTCAGGGATCCGAAATTCCCTTCTGGAGCTCCCTGAGAAGCCAGGTTTCAAGCCTGCAGGAAATTATGTTTTCCTCAAAGTTTAGCTTGAGTTAAATCAAAACAAATCCATTTCTATTTTTCTGGCAGAGCAGCTCTTCCAGCTGCTCACTGGAGTAGTCACTCTTACACTATTTTGTTGCTAATGAGAAATGTTTGCTGTTAATTTCTGCATCTCAACTGGGAATTAATTGCCATAGCAATGGGGAACCACTCTTCTGGGGAGCCGGGAACCCCTGTCTTGGTTTCAGTGAAAACAAGCTGAAACTGAGACACCCCAACGAAGCATTTCAGGCTCAGTCTTTTATGAGATATTTTTGTCTGATTCCACTCCTGTGTTCACATTTGTGTTTGAATTCCCATCTGAATTACCCTATGGCTAGCACAGCACAATGTTGTTTTCACTATTATTCTTTATTTGAATTCCGGTTACATCAGGAAGAATCAACTATGTCTATAAGCTAAGACAGCACTGGAGATGGTCTCTGTCCCACAAACTGGACTCCATAAGGTGAGACCCTTGTACTATCTGATCAAGATGTATTTCATCTGGTCTCCTCATACCTTGATACTTATCATGTAAATTTTTACATTAGGGCATGAGTTCCAAGAATGAGATAAACTGTGTTCCTACAAACACTTGTCCCATAAGGGGCTAAGAAGAGCCCATCAGCTCTCAAAATATAAATAGTACACAAAACTAAGTGGCTTGTACATGGGCATAGAGCAAATCAATGGCAGAGCCAGGAAAATATCCAGTTAGGGAAAAGTGAGGGATTCCTAACTCATGCTATATCTCCACCACTTGCCCTGAGCAGGCAGAACAGGATCTCAGACTTTTCCACCTGCGAACCCCTGCGAGGCCAAGTGGGGAAGACAGCACTCAGTAAATTACAGGTTAATATAAGTATCAAGGAACATAAACAACTGATTGTCCTATGCAGTACATTTCGGTAGTCTGGGAAAAATAATAGTCTTTCAGTACCAAAACCAGTATGTATTGATGACAGCACACAGACACACAGCTATGAGAATGCAATATTTTCGTCCTTGAAATAAGGAAAACAGCCATCTCTTTGCAAGTAGAGGGGAAAACTGATATGCATGGCTGTAATCTGGGGAAATATTTCACTGTAATCTAATTTAAAAACATCAACAATAACGAAAAAAAAACACCCAACAAGAAAAACTGCATCTATTATATTAGCACCTTTTTTTTTTTTTTTTTTTTTTTTTTTTTTAATACAGTCTGGCAGCTGTGTGTGAGTCTGTTGCTGTGGTACATGACACAGGGACAGATGCCTGTGACCGCTCAGGGTTGTAACAGAGATGCTGACCCCCAGACCATCTTTGCCCCCCAGCCATTGCGGAGCGGCTGCCCCCTCATCCCAGCGCTGCTGACCTGGGCTCCCAAGAGCAGCACTGGGCACAGCCTTCTGCCACACCATTCGGTGGCCAAGGCAGTCAGTCTAAAGACATCGGAGGTTATTAATCACTTTCTTATTTTAGAGGAGGAGGAGGAGGCGCAGCAGCACAGCCTTCATGCATGTGATGCTCAGTGAACCCAGCAGGGAAGGTGCTACGGGTAGAGGAGATTATGCCATGATTTCCCACTTCTTTTTAACTTGCTTTCTGGTAACTTGCAGGATCATCAGTGTCTTCCTGAGCAATAGGTATTTAGGCAGATTTACACTCAAGCAGACCCATAAAGGCCAGGAACCAGGCTGCATGCTTTGCTCAGCATTGAGACATCTTGATGTCATTACGGCACCTCTGCTTTATCTCTCCTCCACTGTCAGTTCAACGTGGCAGCGAATGCAAAGATGAGAATGCCAATGCAACTTCAGTTATTAATAGTATATAGCGATTAGTGTGATAATTTAATAAAATCCCAGCAGCTGCTATTGGGCCTTTTGGTGATGTGGAAACTGTTGTGGATCAGATCTGCCTGAGGCTGGTGTGACACTGGCAGTGCTTTCACAACCTGAGGGGCTGCCAGAAAATCGCTCATCTACATTAAAAGCCATTGCCATCTTCCAGATAATGTTTTCTTTCTGTCCAATTATTTTTCATCAAGCAAAAAGCTTAGCGATGGCATGTTAGAAATACCATGCATGCAATTTAGTTTAGACCCTGTGATTAAAGTTAATTTGCTTCAGAAGAAGATGCTTACACTGGTTAATTGCTCCGGCCTGAAAAGGGACTCAATGCCTTCTGGCTGAGGCAAACAGGAGGAAATCTCATGGTCTGTCTGAGGAAAAATATGAAAAAGGTTATGAATGCCATCGCACCTTAGATATGATTGCACAAGCATGTATTACTCTCACATGGTAATTTTTAATACACTTTTGTAGAAAATTCAGTAATTAAAAGGGATTTTCTTCTTATTTTGCAAAAGAAATTGATACATGTTTGTGCAGTGTGCAAAAAAAAGAAACCCCAGAAGAAAAAATAATACCAACTTTGTGCTTAATTTAGGGCACTTTCCTGGAGTAAAACTCTCAGGTAACCAACTTGCTTGAAGGATGGGCCAGATCCATAAAGAAAGAGATCATTTACAGGCTGCTGAAATTCTATTCCATTAGTAACAGATGGTAAACACAAATATAAAAAAAAATACATATATATATATTTTTGCAAGTACATTCGATACTGCCTCTAACTTTTTACAGAGCTGCTTCACATTTCTGACTTTCCAGAGGAAAGAGCTAAGCTAGATCAGCAAGTTTGCTAGACAGGCGTTCTGTAACTATATATAGATGTAAAAAGAAACCTAAGCCACGGGCGGCTTGAGTAGTAATATTTCGCGGCGACGAATTAGCGAGGACTAATTGAGCTTCTTTCGACGAATTAGTGCCACCAGAGATTCGAGGCCGAAGTGGTTTATTCGAGAGGGAACTGAACGTGAGCCGGGCGCCTTGGCCGTCCCGCAGCCGGGTGCGTGGGACCTGCCCCTTCCCCGCTCCCCCCTGCTTCAGCATTCCCAGCCCTACCCAAAAAAAAGAGACCTGCTTAGGAACGGCCCTTGTTTTGCCGATCAACTCTGCCGAGCGCTGAAAATACATTGGAAAAGTAACAGCTCTGAGAGAGACCAGTCGCTTTCTGGAAATGCCGTGGACTGTTTAGACATATAATTAATGTAGTCTTGCACTTATGGAAACTTGGCCTTTCTGCTTGGGATGGTTTTGGCTAAGGGTGTGTTCTTGCTGCCCTTTTTTTTTTTTTTTTTAAGGAAAGAACGGCTTGTTATTTATTGCTGAGTGAAACGGCAAGCACTATTAATATTGTAGTGCTGACAGAGAAAGCATTTTCCCAGTTTGCTGTTCTTTTTTCTCTTTCC